>NC_091454.1:103937553-103985053 GCF_027789765.1 Dendropsophus ebraccatus | reverse complement strand
GTCATGGCCCAGATGACACATGGCATATATTTTCGTCATGGTCTTCCGGGCCGCTTTGAAGCAAGCTCAGGAGCTGAGCTCGCTTCAAAGAGAGTGAGGAACGGCTACTATAAGCAGCTGGGTCCTCACTGTTAATGAAGGGCTACCGCTAACCCGCAGCCGCTCGCCATTAACCCTTTCAATGCTGCCATTGTGGCATGTAAATGTCAGTGACAGGAGCTGAGCTCCTGTCACTCTGCAATCAGAACCCCCCGCAGTATAATGCGGGGATCCCGATTAGTCTATCTGGCTGCTGGAGGTCTCTTACCTCTTTCCTGGCAATCAGATCAGCGATGACTGCATAGAGTCTGCCACAAGCAGGCTCAGTGCAATGATCACAGATAACACTGATTAATGCTATGCCTATGGCATAGCAATGATCAGTGTTACTGATCAAATGTATCAGGGGGACTTAAAAAGTGTAAATAGACCCTCCCCCAATAAAAGTTAAAATCACCCCCCTTTCCCATTTTATAAATGGAACACATAAAAATAATGAAATAAATAAATATTAGTGATGAGCGAGTACTAAAATGCTCGGGTGCTCGTTACTCGAGACAAATATTTCCCGATACTCGAGTGCTCGTTTCGAGTAACGAACCCCATTGAAGTCAGTGGGAGACTTCAGTTCGGTAGAGGGAAGGTCGTGTGAAAACGTGTCAACCTCAGAAATTGATGAAAACACAACGGAAATGGACAGGAAACAACAGGGGCAGCATGTATGCATGCCTCTGAGGCTGCCTAATGGCACCATTATGCCTAATTCTGTGCAACAGCCTGGTTAAAAACAGAGGGACAGCAATGCATTCTGGAACCTGTAGTACTGAGTACATCTGCTCAACCAGGAAATGCAGAAACACAAAACAGAACAAAAAACCACAAAACAAATGGATTTTTGGTAGTTTTTAAAACTATGATAGATAGGTAATAAATAATGCTATATGCTTCTGCAGAAGTTTAATTTTTTCTTGCCTCGATCCGGAGTTCCCCTTTAAGGAAAAAAAAAGAAAATATTAAATTAAGAAAAAAGTATGATATATCTATACATGGTGTCTTAGTAAGGGGTGGTGTGGTACATCATAGTGCAAATGTTTGGGGGGGGGAAGCACACATATTTCTAAACTATCAAAGTGGTAAGAGTGAATTCAAACTGTGCAATCAAACAACAACAACTAATGAAAAGTGAGATAAGTGCAGAACTTTAAACTTTTACAATGTGAACTATGAACTGAAAACAGTCACCCAACAATAGTGATGACATCCCATTCCCTAGTTGACTAATGTGACTAATGTTGACTAAGTGCTATCTGGTTTAAGTGGTAACAAACAAGCATGAGCACAGCTAGATAGATTTCTCTCTCATACTGTGCAAACTTAAAATATGTATATATCCCAAAAAATTAAACTGAAGGGTAACCATTATTTCCAAATGTCTGACATGTCTCCAAACTTGTTAGGGTCCAAGTGCTGACCCTAACCCTACTTGCTTAAAGGAAGGGGCAGAGGGCCCTCAGCAGAGTGCGGCATCTGTTCCTTCCTGATTATCACTTCCCGGATAGACAAACAGAAACCAAAAGGTGACGACCTGACCACCTCTGTCCTATTTTGGCAACTGTTGGGGGTAAGGAGGCTCACATGTCAATATGAAAGTTATAGTCATGTCAATCGTTCTATGAAGTGATAGTTACCCTCCCCTTTAAGGCACAAACAGCATTAACAAACTATTTACTGTGGCGGTGTGTATCCTAAACATCATTTTTGTCAACTCAATTTCCTCACTCTCCTCCTCACTTTGAGTTACATCTATGACAACAACCTCACTGTCTGGCCACCAGGTCTCATTGTCATCATCAGACATCTCTTCCAACCCCGCTTGCAAGTCCCCACTCTCATCACCCACTGACTGCGTGAGCTGCATGGTTTGGGCATCAGGACAAATTGACTACTCCAGTTGCTCTGACTCAGGGAAGGGTCTAGAAAAGAGTTCCTGGGAGCATGGTGGTGGATCTGAATCCCTTCTTTCCCTGGAGGGGCCAGGCTGTGGGGAAGAAGACTGAGCTAATGGCTGGACCTAGATACACTCTGCGATACCCCCTTACAATGAGCAGTGAAGTTTTATAAAGGTGTCCTACAAATCCCAGAAATACAGTGTAGTACCCACTAGTTTGGGGGGGTGGGGGGCTGTACGGTACTATTTGGTACTGGCTGGACCTAGATACACACTGTGATACCCCCTTACAATGAGCAGTGAAGTTTTATAAAGGTGTACTACAAATCCCAGCAATACAGTGTAGTACCCACTAGTTTAGGGGGGGGGCTGTACGGTACTATCTGGTACTGGCTGAACCTAGATACACGCTGTGATACCCCCGTCCAATGAGCAGTGAAGTTTTATAAAGATGTACTACAAATCCCAGAAATACAGTGTAGTACCCACTAGTTTAGGGGGGGGGGCTGTACGGTACAATCTGGTACTGGCTGGACCTAGATACACGCTGTGATACCCCCTTACAATGAGCAGTGAAGTTTTATAAAGGTGTACTACAAATCCCAGCAACACAGTGTAGTACCCACTAGTTTAGGGGGGCTGTACGGTACAATCTGGTAGTGGCTGGACCTAGATACACGCTGTGATACCCCCGTCCAATGAGCAGTGAAGTTTTATAAAGGTGTACTACAATCCCAGCAATACAGTGTAGTACCCACTAGTTTAGGGGGGGCTGTACGGTACAATCTGGTAGTGGCTGGACCTAGATACACGCTGTGATACCCCCTTACAATGAGCAGTGAAGTTTTATAAAAGTGTACTACAAATCCCAGCAATACAGTGTAGTACCCACTAGTTTAGGGGGGCTGTACGGTACAATCTGGTAGTGGCTGGACCTAGATACACGCTGTGATACCCCCGTCCAATGAGCAGTGAAGTTTTATAAAGGTGTACTACAAATCCCAGCAATCCAATGTAGTACAGCAGGACCACCAGCCCCAAAATCAAAAAAGAGTACACTGAGCACTTCTTAGGGGTCTGTGTGCAACACCTAATGTCCCCTTTCTGCCATCAGCCAATCACCACAGTGTGCTGCTGAAATCATGGTAGCAGCACTGCAAGTCCCAGCCAGCAGTCTGTAGTAATACTATTAAAAAACGATTTAAAGCCCTGAAAAGCGCTGTGTGTTTGTGTTGCTAGTAGAGATGAGCGAACCTCTAGCATGCTCGAGTCCATCCGAACCCGAACGTTTGGCATTTGATTAGCGGTGGCTGCTGAAGTTGCCTAAAGCCCTAAGGCTATGTTGAAAACATGGATTTAGTCATTGGCTGTATCCATGCTTTCCAGACAACCTTAGAGCTTTATCCAAGTTCAGCAGCCCCCGCTTATCAAATGCCGAAAGTTCAGGTTCGGATGGACTTGAACCCGAACCCAGTTCGCTCATCTGTAGTTGCTAGTATTCCCTGCCTACTGGAACGCTAAATCCTACACTGACGCTTTCCCTGAGAAGCAGCAGCTCTGTCCCTAATCTCTCACAGCATGCGTCTGAAGCGAGTACTGCCGGCTGCGCGTTTTATATGTCAGGGTCATCTGATCTGGCCAACCAATCGCTGCTATAGACATGTATGGGTCCCACGTGATCGCAGGATGTACCAAAGAGTCTCCTGCATGTTTATTGGCTGAGAAATAGCATCCAAACTTACAGGAAACGGATGATGAGATTTTCTCGAGTATCGCGAGATGCTCGTCCGAGTAATGAGTACCATCGAGTACCAAGCTCGGAGGAGCATGCTCGCTCATCACTAATAAACATATAATATACCATAGCGTAGATGCTCGTCCGAGTAACGAGTACCATCGAGTACCCTAATACTCCACCGAGTAAGAAGCTCGGACGAGCATGCTCGCTCATCACTACTAAACATATAATATACCATAGCGTGCATAATTGTCTAATCTATTAAAATAAACCAATGCTGTTCCTGCATGGTGAATGGCATAAATTAAAACAATAAAAAAAAAAAAAAAAAAAGATTGCTGATTTTTTATTACATTTAATATTAAACATTTTTTTTTTTATAAAAAGCAATCAATACATCTGACTGATACAAATATAGTACTAAAATAAACTAGAGATCATGGCGCAAAAAATGATGCTACATATATCCTATGCCAGCTCCCAGTGATCTGGCATAATTTCCAGCCAGCAACCAGAGACTTGGTATAGTGCACACACAGTGACTTGGTATAATGCCCAGCCAGCACCAAGTGACTCGCTATAATGCACACCAAAAAATTGGTATAATGCCATGCCAGCACCCAGTGACTTGCAACAATGCCAAGCCAACACTAAGTGACTTAGTATTATGGCCAGCCAACACCCAGTGACCTGGTGTAATGGCCACACAGTGACTTGGTATAATGCCCAGCCAGCACCCAGTGACTTGGTATAATGCCCTGCCAGCAAACAGTGACTTGGTATCATGCCCAGCCAGTACCGAGTGACTTGGTATAATACACATCCAGAGAACTAATATAATGCCCAGCCAGCACCCAATGACTTGGTATTATGCCAAGCCAACACTGAGTGACTTGCTATAATGTACAGAACCAGCACCCAGTGACTTGCTTTAATGAACAGAACCAGCACTCAGTGACTTGCTATAATGCACACACAGGGTCTTGATATAATGCTTAGCCAGCACTCAGTGACTTGGTATAATGCCCAGCCACCACTCAGTGACTTGATATAATGCGCAGCCAGCACCCAGTGACTTGGAATAATGCCCAACCATTGGCTTGTTACAATGCTCAGCCAGCAACCAGTAAATTGCTATAATGCACAAAAGCAGCACCCAATGACTTGACATAATGACCAAAATCAGCACCCAGTTACTTAGGACACTTGGGACACTGGACACAGCTGCCACAGTAAACCCCCCGTGATCTACCCTCAATCTACAGTACTTGCAATCCATCCCCCTATCCTCTCCTCTCTGTCCCTTTCCCTTTGTATTTCTCTCCCTGCTCTGCTCTGCCTGCTGCAACCTACTCTCCACTACACACACAGTCGAATACCCGCCTCCAGGAAGCAATTCACCCTATATTGAGGGGGAAGGGGGGTACTGACATCACGGTGGGGCTTACAGGTGATTGAACGGAAAACAAAGGATTATGGATAATTCTTTGCTCCCATGACAGTACCATAAGCTAACGCGTGTGTCCGCCATCTTGGCCGCCATGTTTAGCAAATTTGGCAAGTAATCTCTGTAAATCCACTTCGCAAAACAAAGTGAATTGACAGCAGGATTCTCAGCGAATGTGGCTTCGCCAGATTCGCTTCGCTCATCTCTAGCCCTCTATTTATAAGGGGGAAAAAATTGCAAATGAAACCAGCTAGACTAAATGAATGAGCTGATCTTCTACTATCTCCCTCCAAAAGACTCCATGCCATGAGTTTATGCTATTTTGATACCAGAAAGTTATATTTTGGTCTCATCCGACCTTCCCCATGCCTCCTCTGGATTATTTAGATGGTCACTGGCAAACTTCAAACGGACCTTGACATGTGCTGGCATGAGCAGGGGACCTTGCATGCCATGAAGGATTTTAATCCATGGCAACAGAGTGTATATCTAATGGTAATCATTGAGACTGTGGTCCAAGTTATCTTTAGATCATTGACTATGTCCTCCCATGTAGTTCTGGACTGATTCCTGACCTTTTTATAGAATTATCCTTACTCCACCAGGCAAGATCTAGGAGCCCCAAACCTAGTAAGATTGACAGCCATTTTCTGTTTTCTTCCAGTTTCTAATAATCACACCAACAATTGTTGCCTTCTTACCTAGATGCTTTCCTATTTTCCTGTAGAGATACACAGGTGCATGTTTTGCCCATTGTGTCCTTAGACAGCTCTTTGGTCTTGGACATGGTGAAGAGGTTGGAGTGGGATTGATTGAGAATGTGGCCAGGAGTTTTATATAGAGGTAACAGGCTTAAACAGATACAATTATTATCTGTATTGAGTGCACAGTAGAAGGAGCTTCTTAAAGAAAACATAAAAACAGGTCTATGAGAGCCAGATTTCTTGCTGGTTGGTCGGAGATAAAATACTTATTTTTCCCACTGTATACAGAGTTTTTATATACTGCAGCTATCTACATCACCAAGAGATTGTTCTAAAAAATGCTGAAACAGGGACTATGCACTATTTAGCCATCTACCATAAATGTGTTAAAAAGATATGCTGTATTCCAGAAGCACCTAATAAACTAGCTTTTTTTTCTTTTGAGAACCCATATAATAATATGTTTGTAAATTCAACTTGGGTTTGTCTTATCTTCTCAGAATTCATCTCATCACCACTGCAACTCTTCTCATTTACTGGTTTGGTGTGGGGGGATGGGTACAGGATACAGTAGTGCTGAGCTGAATCAGCCCTTTATCACTGTGTCTCCTACTGAAGTTAGACATGTCTCCAGGAACAATACAAGCTGCAGAGATGTGTGTAAGCTTGGTGGAAGAGAGGGGAGGGAGTAAAGCTATACTTATCATCCAAAGATACCGGACACCCATGCGTGTCACAGCCCGGCCACTGCTCTTTGAGTTGAGAGCTTGTGGTCCAGAACCAAGGCAACAAGCTGTCAACTGTATGGAGGGAGAACGGGGCCAAACTCTAGCATTTACAAAATTGTTTTAGATTGCATTCCTTGTCACCTTGTCACAAAAGTTTAATTAATGGGAATACCCCTTTGAATATAAATACAGGCAAACATCTTCATACAACTTTGCATCAAACAGCGGTAAAATGTGCATTAGGAGAAAAAGTCCTACTACAAATCAAATCCTATGCACAAGGATGGGGGAGTAGTCCTAAAACAGCTGAAAGATGCAGTACTCAGGAGAAATGGTTTATTTGATAATATAGGTAATTGACAGATTCTGCAATGGTTACATAGTTACATAGTTAATACGGTTGAAAAAAGACACATGTCCATCAAGTTCAACCAAGGAGGGGATGGATACAGGGAAGGGGGAGGGGTGATAAGTTCTATACATATGCATTTATATTATTTTGGTCTAAGAACTTGTCTAGCCCTGTTTTGAAGCCCTCTACTGTTGTTGCTGTGACCAGATCCTGTGGTAGACTGTTCCACAGATTCACAGTTCTCATGGTAAAGAAGGCTTGTCCCCTCCGGAGATTGAACCTTTTTTTTTTCAGGCGGAGGCAATGCCCTCTTGTCCTTTGAGAGGGTTTTACCTGGAACATCTTTTCCCCATATCTCTTGTAGGGGCCATTTATATATTTAAATAAGTTAATCATATCTCCCCTTAAACATCTCTTCTCCAGACTAAACAAATGTAATTCTTTTAATCTCTCCTCATAACTAAGATGCTCTATTCCCCTTATTAGTTTAGTTGCCCGTCTTTGTACCCTCTCCAGCTCTAGAACATCCTTTTTATGAATCGGGTTCCAAAACTGGACGGCATACTCCAGATGAGGCCGCACCAAACTTTATAAAGCGGTAATATTATATCCCTGTCCCGTGAGTCCATGCCTGTTTTAATGCATGACAATATCCTGCTGGCCTTAGAAGCCACTGACTGACATTGTGTGCTGTTCTGTAATTTATTATCTACAAGTATACCCAGATCCTTCTCCATCAGCGACTCTCCCAGTGTAACTCCCCCCAGGACATATGCTGCATGTGGGTTATTAGTAGCCAGGTGCATAACTTTACATTTATCCACATTGAACTTCATTTGCCAAGTGGACGCCCAAACACTGAGTGTGTCTAAGTCATCCTGTAACATCTGCACATCCTCTATAGACTGTACTGTACTACAAAGCTTGGTGTCATCTGCAAAGATAGAAACATTGCTGTTAATTCCATTCTTAATATCACTAATAAACAAGTTAAACAGAAGAGGGCTGAGTACTGACCCTTGGGGTACACCACTTATTACCGGGGACCATTCGAAATAGGAATCATTGACCACCACTCTCTGGGTATGATTTTTAAGCCAGTTTTCAATCCAGTTACACATTAAATTTTCCAAACCGATAGACTTTAACTTACCCATCAGACGTCCATGAGGAACTGTGTCAAACGCTTTTGCAAAATCCAGGTACACGATATCCACAGCCGCGCCACCATCCAGGCTTCTACTTACCTCTTCATAATTGCAAATAGGGATGGTCCGAACCTGCCGAGATTCGGGTTCGTACGAACCCGGACTCTCGGCAATGATTCCCGCTGTCTTAAACCTCCGTGGAGAGGGTGGATAAAGCGGGAAGACCGCCTGGAAAACTGGGATACAGCCTATGGCTGTGGCTGTATCCCGGTTTTCCAGGCGGTCCTCCCACTGTATCCACACTCTGCACTGAGGTTTAAGACAGTGGGAATCATTGCCAAGAGTCCGGGTTCGTACGAACCCGAACCTCGGCAGGTTCAGACCATCTCTAGTTGCAAATACCACCTGGTGTAAAATTGTGGGAGGTCCCCAACAGATCTTTTTGTCCTGGGGTTTCCACCAACTATAATCCACCTCTGTGTACATATCTATACTTTTTTCCCCTCTTTAATAAAGAAAAAAACAGTCATTTAAAAAATTTATTTATACAAACTCCTTGCAAATGTTGCCCTTTGTGTGAATTAAACCTAGAAGCCCAGTCATTTTTCTTTCAACATGTTGAAAGACAAACGACCAGGATAGCAGCGATCTGCTACCGTCGCTCCAAAGAAAAGGAGCCCCTCCACACCTCCCTGCGGTCCCCCTGGTTCTCACCCGCTCCCTGCAGACTCGTGTAATAGTTCCGGCAGCACTCATTTGCTCCTCAATATTGCCCTGTGCAATAGGGGCTTAAGACTTTTAGGGTAAGGACCAATGGCTAGTTGGGAGCTTCTGGTTTAGAGCTGACTGACCGAGTAAGCAGAGTCAGTGGGCTTAATTCAGTACAGAGCTAACTGTTCCCCTACAGACGTGACATTTTCATTTTAAAATAATGTTCTTCATTCAAAGAAACACTAATATTCGAATAGATCCAATTACTCAAATGTTCTTATACATAATTTTGCTAGATCACAATCTTCAATAAAAATACATATTAGGATTGTTGTAGATATTATTCTTGTAATATAGTCTTTAATAAATGAACCAGAAAATGCTTTACTTTATACTTGATGTTTTCACTCAAAAATATTACAGATGCAATATTCCAATAATGCTACCAAATTGTCTGCCATGAAAAAGGATAATTAATAGCTTTCAATGATCAGTGAGCGCTGCTTGAATGCCTCAAAAATGTCAAGCCACATGTTCATTATCATTGCATGCTGCCATCAGCTTTGTAATCATATTAACCTTTATAAACAATGGCTATTAGTTTTTATATTTAAATTTAGAATGCTTCTGTATGATTTTAAATTTACTTTACTGAAACGAGATATTGCAGAAAATGATAAACACTTTCTTATATAATATTTTTCAACAATATCCTGTCCAAACATTAGTGATATGGGGGAGATTTATGAAAGGGTGTAAATATACACCTGGTGTAATCTGCCCACAGCAACCAATCACAGCTTATATTCTACTAGAGCTAAAAGCTGAGCTGTGATTGGTTGCTTTGGGCAGTTTACACAAGGTGTATATTTACATCCTTTCATAAATCTCCCCCCGTGTGTTTTTTTTTTTAATATGAAGCAAAAAACAAATAGGACAAAATGACAAAAAAAATGTCATGTGCATAACTATTCACCCCCCTAAAGTCAATACTTTGGAGAACCACCTTTTGAGGCAATTGCAATGACATACACCTGCACAGGTATCCTTTTGTAGTTTTTTTTTTTTTTTTTTACAGAATACATTTTTTAACAGTATACGTTTTTCCAAACAGTTGTTGTTGGTTAATATAAAGTTATTACAGTTTACTATATAAATCTTTTTAGATTTTTGCTTTGGCTATCATTTTTCAAACATGCTGTACTGTGTGTGTGTGTGTGTGTGTGTGTGTGTTATACAATGCTGCATACAGTGTTATGATCAATAACATCACTATTAACAGTA
This sequence comes from Dendropsophus ebraccatus, assembly GCF_027789765.1. Lineage (NCBI taxonomy): Eukaryota > Metazoa > Chordata > Amphibia > Anura > Hylidae > Dendropsophus > Dendropsophus ebraccatus. The sequence goes on along the minus strand of NC_091454.1, from coordinate 103,974,954 downwards.
GAGTCAGCAGGACTATTTTTCCTACATAAACATATTGTTTTGATGATTATCTCCTCAAATCCAATAATATTGTTTCTAACACACAGAGTCATTTTCTCACATCATGCATTAAATGTTTAGAAAAGGCCACAGAGCATATCAGATGGACTGGCCAGTTTGTGCATGACAAGTGCTGTGCATTTTCGTGCATGTTAGTGGAATTTTACAGAATTTATGTGCTAGAAATAATATGTTACCTAACCAAGCAGAAGAGCATGGTGTCTGATCAAATAGTCATCAGAGTTGCATTTTTCTCCGCAAAAGTGCTTGTAGTCCATATAAGTGATCATCACTTGGGACCAACTAATGCAAAAATGAGTCTTTCATGTACCCTAACTGCATCTAGGCCACCTAAGACAACTATTAAATCTGAATAACAAAAATGAATGTGCTTGGCAGAAAAAAAATGTGTACAAAAAGATGTCCAAAACTTCTTTATCTTAACCTTCATTTTTTTATTTTTTTATGTTTTTTTTATTATAAATGAAAAGAACCAATCAATTTAATATCCACTGTCTTTTTATCTTTTTAGTTATACAGTTTTGTAGAGATTATTTTGCCTTTAAAGACATTTTAACCTTTTGTATAGTAGGGCACTTATCCCATTTAAACTTGCTTATGTGCACAGGCAGTGTACCTTAACAAACCTTTTGGGGTTGGGTATCAGATGGACACTGTTGGATTTTAAATTTAGACACTATAGTACACATTTTATACTGTTCATTAGAGCTGAGTGAAGCATTATTCACAGGGAATCTGGGGAGAATTTGCTTTGTGAGTGAAGCTATTTTTTGACACATTTGTTTTCAAATTAGTAAAAAAAAATATCGGCCACCATGTTTTCATGCGGTTTCTTGAGTTTTGGGGATGTAAGAGATTACACATAATCCCTCGTAGCCATCCAATCAGTAGTCATGCTCTCCCGACTGTGACCCGCCCCCTCCCAATATTACATAGGCTGACTGCTTTTGGGAGGCACACAGTAGCCTGTGTTGGTTGTAGGAGAAGTTCACAGCAGTTCAGCACTTTTGTGGAGAGTTACTCAATTCTTCATTATTTGAGTTCTGCATTAGTGAAGTAGAATTGAGGGATTAGACTGAAGTTCCTGATTAGTGGACTGGAGTTCCAGATTAGTAGACTAGATCAATTAGATTGGAGTTCCTGATTAGTGGATTGTAGTACCGGATTATTGGACTAGAGTAAGTAGAATGGAGTTGCTGATTAGTGCACTGGACTTCTGGATTAGTGGACTGGAGAGATAAGACCGGAGTTCCGGATAAGTAGACTAGAGTGAGTAGACTGGAGTTGCTGATTAATGCACTGGAGTTCCAGATTAGTGGAGTGGAGTGATTAGTTCACTAATCAGGAACTTCACAAATCATTCCACTCCACTAATCAGGAACTTCACTAATCATTCCACTCCACTCTGCAGCCTTTTTGAGGAAGAAGTAGCAGCATGACAAAAATGTCAAAGGAGGTTCTACATGTGCTTGCTAGCATTATCTGTAGACCTTTGAGTGCCTCTTGTTGGCCTTAGGGATTACTTCAGAGAAGAGAGAGACTACGAAACTAGTGAAGGTGTCTGGCAATTAGCAGCTAGACACCTTTACACTTGCTAACTAGAGATGAGCGAACCTCGAGCATGCTCGAGTCCATTCAAACCCGAACTTTCGGCATTTGATTAGCGATGGCTGCTGAAGTTGGATGAAGCCCTAAGGCTATGTGGAAAACATGGATATAGTCATTGGCTGTATCCATGTTTTCCAGACAACCTTAGAGCTTTATCCAACTTCAGCAGCCACCACTAATCAAATGCCGAGAGTTCGGGTTCGGATGCACTCGAACCCGAACCCGGTTTGCTCATCTCTATTGCTAACATCTAATGGGTAACCTTCTTTCTACCCTTGCCTTCATCACTGACGAGACTGTACCTCCATATTGGGTAAAGTTATTTCTAAGACATGTTGCACCTCTCCTCCACCAGTGGATTCGTGAACCACACCATCACAGGCACCTAATGAACACTGTCACTCAGGGTTTGTCTCAGGTGATTTAACATAATCTACCTACCATATCTGTGCAGCTTTCCACCGCTGTACCAACCCACAAGCATGCAGCAGAGACCTGTGGAGCCATTCTGCTTTGTGGCAGAGATTTGGAACCACTAGTCCCAGCCACGCCTCTTGTGGGTTCTCCAACTGTTACCACATCTTGCGCTTTCCCTCAAATTGCAATGCCATGACTGCTTCCGATGTACAGTTGCAGTTTAAAACTTTCTATCTCCTTGTTGCTATATCTCCTTGAGTATAGCAACTTCTGTATTCCTAGTGTCCTTTCCTGCTATTCTCTGTATTCCTAGTCTTATTTGTATTGGAAAAAACTCAGAAAGTTCCCATGAGCACAATTATCTCCATAATTCTTGAAGAAGTACTCCTAACTTTTTTAAATTCACTCCCCAGTAAGGTTGACCACCTACCAGGGCCGATAGGCAGTTTCAATCCCAACGTGGGATCATGTGATGGCTCTGGAAGTCTCTGTATTCTATAAAACTCTAAGAGACGCTCTCATGAAAGTACATAAATAGAAGACAGTGATTTTCAACCTGTTCAACATCTACTAAAGCAAATATATGAAAAAAAAACGATTAGCAAAATGTATGAAAGGAAGCAAAAGCATGTTGACATATCCAGAGATGTTGTACAGATATTAAAGAATGACCCATATAATGCAGATATAAAACAGATCTTACTACAACATAAAAGAGACTTGACATTTCAATTTCATTGAAGTGTAAATGTACTTACTAGAGTATAGCTATGTGTTAGCTATATTGGCAGTTGAAGCCATCATACTGTATGTAAATTCTGCAGTGATCAGTTTTCAGTTGAACACAATGTAATGATCAGAGAACACTTACCGATGTAATCATTCTTTGGCAATAGTACATAGCCATTTGCAAATATATCTTATTTAGCACCTACAAGATTAAATTATCTAGGACTTGTTTGACAAGGATGACAGTGGCTATGTTCACATGTGTTTTCGTCTCCCTTTAACCCATAGCTGCACCAGGACGTTACTAAAAGTCACCGCAATGGTGCTGATCCCGGCTCGGCACACTATTGCTTTCGGCTGTATATCTATACTGCATAGATCTCAGTGTAGTAATACTAGAAGTCCCCCAGGATGACTTCTAGTATGTGTGTAAAGTAAAAAAAAAAAAATGGTTTTTTTTTATTAATACAAAATCCCCTCCCCTAAAAAAAAAAGTAAGAATCACCGCCCTTTCCCCATTTTATAAATAAAAATAAATCAATCAATAAACATGTTTGGTATCGCCGGGTGCGTAATCGCCTGAACTATTAAATGTTATCACATTCCAGATCTCGCACGATAAACGGCGTAAGCACAAAATTGCACATTTTGACATCCATCATTTCGCTGTTTGGCCGCCCATCAGTGTAATGACAGCTACTGTAACATTATTCTAGTTTAGGTGCCTATGCCCAGAGCATAGGTGTATTACACGCCATGGAGAGGCCATAGTACAGTGTAGGGTCTGCCCCGATATGAGGCCACCTTATCGTGGTGGGGTAGTTTACACTGTTTGCCAATAGTAACCAAGAGCCTCATTATTTTTGTGGAAATTTTTTTAGCATTTGGGGGGGGAGGGGGTGCTGCTTTTAACTATTTTCATGTCTGTAGTGGGTCTGTATCTTGCTATTGCGGTGAGCTGTTGCATTTTTCTGTGTTTTTGTGTGTTTGCAATTTCAGTGATAACAAAGTGCTCCTGCTTAGTGTGAATGGTGTTTTAGGAGAGCTGACCAAATTTGTCTTTTTTTCTGTGTTCCAGTTGGGGGAGTGGCTGCCTCTACTTGGTCGTGAACTCCACCTGTCCCACCCAGGTGGTGCAATTATTTTTGCAGGTATAAGACAGATCTTGCATGCCCAGAGCATAGGCGTATTACACGCCATGGAGAGGCCATAGTACAGTGTAGGGCCTGCCCCGATATGAGGCCACTTTATCATGGTGGGGTAGTTTACACTGTTTGCAAATAGTAACCAAGAGCCTCATTATTTTTGTGGAAATTTTTTTTTAGCAATTGGGAGGGCTGCTTTTAACTATTCTCATGTCTGTAGTCGGTCTGTATCTTGCTATTGCGGTGAGCTTTTGCATTTTTCTGTGTTTTTGTGTGTTAGCAATTTCAGCCATAGCAACATGCTCCTGCCTAGTGTGAATGGTGTTTTAGGAGAGCTGACCAAATTTGTCTTTTTTCATGACATGGCTCAGTCTCAGTCATATATCATGAGCTAGGAGCTACGCTGAGCTCAAAATAAGCATGGGCATGACAAGTTCCTATAGTTTTTACTACTAAAGATGTAATTTAAATGCACAAAAAAGAGTCATTTTGTGTGCTGGAGGTTTAGGTTTCAAATTAATTTACTTCTATTTTATAAGCAAGTCTTGTGTCATATACAGCTTTTGTGGAATATTAACCCCTTAGCGACCGCAAGCATTTACGCCCACGCAGCCCATGCCTTAACGCAAATGGGCGTACATTTACGCCCGCGGTTTACACGATCACTGCGTGTAAACACACAGCGATCAGGTAATGATGGCTGCTATAAATCATAGCAGGCCATCATAGCTTGTTGGCACCCCCCCCCCCCCTGTGCCGACGATTGCTGCTATTGGCTGATCAGTTCAGATTAGCCAATAACGGCGATCTTCAGGTTTCTGGGTCATGGGTGACCGAGAAAGCAATAGCTGTTGGTGCTGTCTGGGACAGCACTGACCGTCATTACTGGTAAAAGTAATGGTGGCCATGGGGCCACGTCTCGATCGCCGTGATCGTCCGGCCAGCTGTTCACGGCAATAAATGTCCCCAAAACGTGTTAAATACCTGCTCTTGACACCTCAGCTAGGTAGCTGAGGTGTTCAGAGAAGGTATTTGGGCCATACTCACCTGATCCAGGCGTCCGGATCTCTGTCTTCCATGTCCCACGGCGTCCTCTTCTTCTCGTCGTCTCTCTTCGGCTCTTTCTGTCGGTCCGTCATCTATCTTTGGCTTTTTTCACCTCCAGCATTGTCTATCTTTGGCTTTTTCTGGCTTTTGTGTTCTTCTGCCGCCTAGCGGCTGATAAGTGTATATAATAGTAGCTTTGTAGAGAGTTTTTTCCCCATTTTTTTTTTACGCACCCCACCGCCGATATGTGCTGATCAGCATCGCACATAAGTGCGCTGCTAATCAGCAACTCCTCCTTTTTGGCGTAGGGCTTTTTTTTCTATATCCTACTGCCACTGTCTACTGATAAGTACTGCGCACAAGTGCAGCATTTGTCAGCAACACCTTTTTTTGGCGTAGGTTTTTTTTCTTAATGTTAAAAACATGTAAAAAAACACTACATTATACTACACTATATGAAATAAAGTTTTACACTTCACCACTACACATTTACATACCCCATATAAAAATCCCTGTATAAAGATAGACCCCAGGGTGTTTTCGGCGGATACGCTATTATTGTCTCCGACACCAAAACAGCCAGTGAGGATGAATGGGGGGGATCCTTTTTTCCTCCATTCATCCTCATCATCATCATCCAGTGACATGTCTTGGGGTAGCGTAGCGTATGCTGTCCCCCAGACACGTCTTTTCTGCCAGTACCTTCCCAATAAGAGATCACGGTATGGAGTGAAATTCTGCAAACTCTGAGAGTGTACAATGACAATGGATAACCCTTTGTGCAATCCGCAGCTGGCACCCGCCAGCGGACTGATGCGGGCGTGCGCGTCTCTGCACATGTCATAGACTCCATTCTATGCACGGGTGGATTCCATCGGTAACTTTTATACCAGCACCCCCTCTTCCGGTCCCTCGCTGCCCGAGCTACTGTAGCTTGCGGCACATTACGAAACTATCAGAAGCAGTAATAAAACCCTAATATTTAGCAGCCATGGAGCGGACCCAGCGCTTCTGGATATGAGGGACCCCAAATAGCACCAGGGCAACATTTACCAGGTGATGTCTCGCACACTGGAAAACAAAAGATCCCAGAAGAAGTGCAGAGTGTGGCGTAACAAAGGGATCAGGAAGCACACCCTTTTCCAGTGTGACACCTGTCCTGATCACCCCTGCCTCTGCATAAAGGATCGCTTCAAGACGTACCACACGTTCTACATTTTCTCAATTCTTCCCCTTATTCCTATTTCAGGGGTCACGTTGATCCAGGGATTTACCCTTAGGGGACACAGCCAGTTTTCATTTTTGCGTTTTCGTTTTTCCCTCCTCGTGTATATAAGGCCATAGCGCCTGCATTTTTCCACCTAGAGACCCAAATGAGCCCTTATTTTTTGCGCAACTAATTGTACTTTGCTATGGCAGATGTAATTTTTGCCTAAAATGTGCCGGAAAACCAGAAAAAAATTATATGTGTGGTGAAATTGAAAAAAAAAATTTGGGGGGGGGGGGGGGGTTGTTTTTACTCCGTTCGCCCTGGGGTAAAACTGACTCATTATATATGTTCATTAAGTTGTTACGATTACAACGATATGTAACATGTATAACTTTTATTTGATTTGATGGCTTGTAAAAAATTAAAACCTTTTAAAGAAAATATATGTTCCTTAAAATCACTCCATTCCCAGGCTTATAGCGCTTTTATCCTTTGGTCTATGGGGCTGTGTGAGGTGTCATTTTTTGCGCCATGATGTGATCTTTCTATCGGTACCTTGATTGCGCATATATGACTTTTTGATCGCTTTTTATTACAATTATTCTGGATTTGATGCGACCAAAAATGCGCAATTTTGCACTTTGGGATTTTTTAGCGCTGACGCCGTTTACTGTGCGAGATCAAGAATGTGATTAATTAATAGTTCGGGCGATTACGCATGCGGCGATAGCAAACATGTTTGTTTATTAATTATTTTATTTATTTTTATTTATAAAATGGGGAAAGGGGGGTGATTCAGACTTTTATTAGGGGAGGGGATTTTGTGTTATTAAAAATACATTTTTCTTTTACTTTACACATATACTAGAAGCCCCCCTGGGGGACTTCTAGTATATGCACTCTGATCTCTCATAGAGATCCATGCAGTATAGTTATACTGCATGAATCCATGAGATCGGTGTTCTATTGCTTTTGGCTGCTGCAGCCAAAAGCAATAGGATGCCGAGTCGGGATCAGCGCCATTACGGCACAGACCCCGGCCCGGGATGGATGCGGGGATGGCCCCCCCGCAATCGCACCGCAGGGGGGCGATCCCCCCACTACACCACCAGGGATGGATATGAGCAAGTATTTAGAAGCAGCTGTCAACTTTGACAGCTGCTTTTAAGTACTTAATTAGCGGGCACGGCGATCGGACCGTGCCCGCTAATAGCCGTGATCCCGGGCTACATGCGGCACCCGGGATCGCGGCAGTTCAGAGGGGGGTCGCCGCGCGACCCCCCTCTGAACTCCCATAGCGGCACAAGGACGTTCAGTAACGTCCTGGTGCAGCTATGGGTTAATCTGATTGCCATTATGGAGTCGGGAAGGAATTTTTTCCCTGTGATGAGGCTACTGTCGTCTGCCTCACGAGGGTTTTTTGCCTTCCTCTGGATCAACACAGGTTGAATTTGATGGGCTCCTGTCCTTTTCAACCTTATAAACTAATAATTGGCGTAATACCCCCAAATAAATTAAAAATTGTCCCTTTTCCCCAGCTAAATATGTATGGGCCCCATTCTCATTGCCATGATGCAATTACAAAGCATCTGTGCGGCCAGGACAGTAGAAACCCCCACAAGTGACCCCATTCTGGAAACTACACCCCATAAAGAATCTAACAAGGGGGGCAGCGGGGATATGGCCCCCTGGTGACGGGCACATTTTTTATTTTCACACCATATGTTCTACATATGTGCCGTCACCAGTGGGGTCCATATGCTCACTGCACCCCTTGTTAGATTCCTTGAGGGGTGTAGTTTCCAAAATTGGGTCAGTGTGTGTGTGTGTGTGTGTGGGGGGGGGGGGGTTCTACTGTCCTAGCAGCACAGGGGCTTTGTAATTGCGACATTCCAGCCTCTAAATGGCGCTCTGTTCCTTTGGTGGCTTGCCCTGTGCCCATATTGCACATTATGTCCACATGTGGGGTATTATCCTTTTGCGTTCATTTTCTTATTTAACCCCTTGTGGAAATAGAAAAAAAATCATGGCTAGACCAACATTTAGTGTAAAAATTGTTTCATTTTTAAACTAAATCATTGATCTTGTCTTGATTTTTTCATTTTCACAAGGGTTAAAAGATAAAAAAAAAAACACACACACAAAATATGTAGAGCAATTTACCCCACATGTGGACATAAAGCGCCATACGGGTGAAGGGTAAGCCTCCAAAGGGAAGGAGCGCCATTTGGCTTTTGGAGGCTCGATTTGCCTGGATTGGATTTTGAGGGCCATGTGACATTTAAAAGGCTCCTGTGTTGCCAAGACAGTTTAAACCCCCCACAAGTGACCCATTATGGAAGCTACACCCCTCAGGGAATGTAACAATGGGTGTAGTGAACATATGGACCTCACTGGTGATGGGCACAAATGTGGAACAATGTGGCGTGAAAATGAAATATTACATTTTTTACACTAAAATGTTGGTCTAGCCTTGAATTTTTCATTTTCACAAGGGGTTAAAAGTCAGGTTTGACAGCTGCATTTAGAGGCTTAATTAGCCGGCTCAGCAACGGGACCCGCGCCGGCTAATAGAGGCACTGCCCGGCTACACATGTCAGCCGGGATCAGCGCCGGAGGAGGATGCCGGAGGAGGATGTATCCCAAGGGGAGGGTGGAGGGGGATTGGGGGAGCTGATGTAGCACGGGGGAAGGAGGAGGGAGCACCCAGTGCGGTCCTGGAGTGTGCCGGGTGCCTCCTCCCCCTGATCTGCCTCCTCCTCCGGTAACAGGGAGATAGATGATCATCTCCCTGTTACCGGAGGAGGAGGCAGCATGGGGGGAGGACGCACCCAGCGCCCGGAACACTCCAGGACCACACCGTGCGCCGGGCACAGGACTCACCACCCCATCATCACCTTCTCTGCTGCAGATTCTTAGCAAGCAGAGAAGGTGATGATGGGGGTAGTAGTGTGGATCGCCCGTGGTCCACGGGCGATCAGGGGGCTGGATCTAAGGGCAGGTGATGCCCAGGCACTGCTGTGGTGTGCCGGGGTCCGGTCCCAGAAATACAGCAAATTGCTGTGATTGGCAGTTAACAAGTCATCTGCCAATCACAGCGATCGTCGTCACGTGACACATGAAGATGGCTGCTGATAGATTCAGCAGCCAACTTTACCGGAGTGTGGCGCGATTTTGCGCGGCGCCCATTTAAAGGGTCGGCGTACCGGTACGTCATGGGTCCTTAAGTGACAGTGATCCATGACGTACGGGTACATCATGGGTCCTTAAGAGGTTAAAGAGGATGTACCACCAGGTATATCCTCTTTAATCTGAACCCACGGATCGAATGGCGCCGTCACCGGGAATGGAGCCACATCATAAAGGGGAGGGAACTCCCTCCCACTGGGGGCGGGCCGGCCTACCTCCAGTGCTTAAGCACCGTCCGGTTCCGGTGCATAGAACGGCGCCGTGCACGGGAACCGGTCCAAAAAAACGGACCGCGGCACCGGCTTCCCCGTAACTGCGCCATTCGATCCGTGGGTTCAGATTAAAGAGGATGTACCTGGTGGTACATGCTCTTTAAGGCTATGTTCCCACAGTGTAAATATAAGATGAAATAATGACTGTTGTTTTTAAACAAAGACCATTATTTGCCCTAATTTTTAGTGGGAACAATGCTGCAAAACTTTTAAGAAGTAAAAAAAAAAGAGAAAAAGACACATGACTTTTCTATTTAAAAAGATGTCCGTCATAGATGCAGTGTAATTGACTTAAATGCATTGACGTCAATCGAATAACAGACGTCCAAAGCACACAGTATATAAAATGAGGGACGTTGTCTGCGCAGATGCCAAAATAATGATATTGACAATTATTTATATTGACATCTTTTAAAAACAGCAGACATTATTTTTTAGTTGTTCACACAGTTTTTCTTTTTTCACCATCCTTTCACTCTTTTTACTGTTAAAGCTACTCTGTACCCACAATCTGAACCCCCCCAAACCGCTTGTACCTTTGGATAGCTGCTTTTAATCCAAGATCTGTCCTGGGGTCCGTTCGGCAGGTGATGCAGTTATTGTCCTAAAAAACAACTCTAAGCTTTTAAACAAACTTTAGATTGTGTATGCATTAGGCTGGCACAACCTCTCTGTCCCTCCTCCCCGCCCTCCTCATCATTAGGAATGCTCCAGGCAGATTGTCTCCTATGGGCTGGATCGTTAAGGCACCTGTGCAATGTTCAGACAGGAGAAAATGTTCCAATGGCATTCCTAATGATGAAGAGGGTGGGGAGGAGGGAATGAGGGGTGGTGCAAAGTTAGGGCACAGATACTTTAAGCCACGGCTGTTGGGCGAGGGGCTGCAAGTTTAAAAGTTGTTTTTTAGGACAATAACTGCATCACCTGCCGAACAGACCCCGGGACAGATCTTGGATTAAAAGCAGCTATCTGAAGGTACAAGTGTTTTGGGGGGGTCAGATTGTGGGTACAGAGTCGCTTTAAATTCAATGAACTTTTCAATAAAGACACACCTAAATGCCAATTAGTCCACCTTAACTAGAATAATGTACCAGCAGCTGTTATTGCACTGACTGGCGACCAAACTGCGAAATGATGGACGTCCTGTTAAACTTAAAATGACGGATTTAATTTTTTCTTTTCAAAAATGGAGAGGAAAAGACGTTGTGTGAACATAGCCATAAGCTACAAAATCCATTGACTTCTATAATCCTAAATATACAGTATCGTTCCCTGTTCTTTGGTTCTTTTTATAGCTTGTTTTATTGAATGTACAGAACATTGGCTTCTTAAAAGTTTTGCAGCATTAATATTCCACACAAGCTGAATATGACACAAGACTAGCTTATAAACCAGAAGTAAATTAATTTGAAACCTAAACCTCCATGCAAGTATCACTAATGTCCTACTTGATTTGAGTGAAATAGATAATGTGTTGTATACAGCAGCACACAAAATTACTCTGTAATGTGCATTTAAATAAGCTGTTGCACCTAATGTCATGTTGTAATACATGCTTGATAGCTTACAACGATTTACTTGCAGTTAGAAAACAATATGCGATGCATTATTGCACATAAAATGATAGTAAATGACTTCAATTTTATTAAATGCACACTTTCCAGTTACATATCATCAGACTCATATTTTAGATCCGCACTTCTTCCTTTAGCTGTTGTGAATGTTACCTGATTAACCCTTTTACTACTCAGTTGTCTGCAGTTCAGTACTTTCCTAGGCATAACATACTGTACTGTTGTGTGTTATACTCTGTGCTGTTATATATATATATATATATACACTGTTCAAAAAAATAAAGGGAACACTTAAACAGCACAATCTAACTTCAAGTAAATCAAACTTCTGTGAAATCAAACGGTCCACTTAAAAAGCAACACTGATCGACAATCAATTTCACATGCTGTTGCGCAAATGGTATCGACAAGAGGTGAAAATTGTCACCGTGGCCTAGAGTGGTGTTAGACCTATCCTGGACTTGCTGTTTCTTACCGCCTTATGCCCCAAGTTGCGGTCTACCCATCCTATGGGTAGTACGAGCCCAAGTCTGTATTATCTAGGCGAAGCAGACTTCCGAGTTTACTCAGTGGTCCTGCACTGCGCAGTGGAATATGTAGACATTCCTTACCTTTGTCCCACTGGAGTTAGTTTTACCCTGCACCTTGTAGAGAGGTTTCTGAAATGAGCAAGGTGTTTGGCTTCTCTCTACTGGTGTAAGACTTAACACTGCATAGATGTCTGTAGTTCCAACAAAGTAATGCTGTAGCTGAGCTAGTTCTCCCACATCCACTCATGCCGAGAACTAACTGGTGACTCTCTCACTTCCTCCCACCAAAAACTAACTCCTCCTACAGGGGCTATCTATTTGGCTTTAAGGGCGGGTTCACACTACGGAATTCTCGCAGACAATGTCAGCGGAATTCCGTCAGCTGTCTGCCCGCACATCTGGGCGCCTTTCCGCCGGCCCCATAGACACCATTCTATGGGCCGGCGTATTCCGCCATACGCTGAAAGAAGTGTCATGTCACTTCTTTCAGCAGATCGCGGAATACGCCGGCCCATACAATGGTGTCTATGGAGCCAGCGGAAAAGTGCGTGCCCGTGCGGGCGGACAGCTGACGGAATTTCGCGTACATTTTCCGCGAGAATTCCTCAGTCTGAACCCACCCTAAGAATGGAAAAAAAGGGGGGATAAAATACTCCTAGAGATGAGCAAATATCGAATCTTATTAGAGTCTATGGGAGAAAAATACTTGGGAACTCCACATCGATACATCTAACAGATGAAGAGATTATTTTAAAAAAATTTGCCCTGCAATGCAGACTGTCAAAAATGGGCTCTGTAACCACTATCGTACTGATATTACAGACTACAGGACTCATATTTCAGACTATCGGACTCATATTACAGACTACAGGACTGATATTTCAGACTACAGGACTAATATTCCAGAGTATCAGACTGATATAACAGACTACAGGACTGATATTCCAGACTATTCGACTGATATTACAGACTACAAGACTCATATTCCAGAATATCAGACTGATATTACAGACTACAGGACTCATAATCTAGACTATAGGACTGATATTCCAGACTATCGGACTCATATTTCAGACTACTGGACTGATATTCCAGATTATGATACTGATATTCTAGATTAATATTACTGACTACTGGATTTATATTCCAGATTATGAGATTTACATTAGACTACAGGACTCTTATTCTAGACTATCGGACTCATATTTCAGACTACTGGACTGATATTAAAGATTATGATACTGATATTCTAGACTATTGGACTGATATTACAGACTACAGGATTGATATTACAGACTATTGGACTTAGATCAGATGTCAGCTAATAGGAATACAGCTGTAATCATTGAAAACATTCACATACACAAATCAGATGTACAATTAATTACTGGGTATAACAGATGTGAGCAGACCAAAATACACTTTTGGGCACTATGTATAAATTGGCAAATCCAATATGCAGCCTGCAATACCACAGCTAAGTATTGCTGTGACTGCAATTCTGTCTATGATCAGGAAAATGCCTGTTGCAAAAATGCCAGTCTAACCTTGCAAAACACCCCACTAATCTCACTAATCTCATTACCTATCTCAGTAATCTCACTTATCTCACTAACTATCTGTCTAATCAAAATGGCAGCATGCATGAAAACAATTAGACAGTGAGAGAGCACTCTATCTAGCACAGTGAGTGAGCTGAAAATGGCGTCGAGAACGAATCACAGTGAGTTTTATATGGGATGGTCATGTGATTTTAGCAGTCAACAAGAACCCTACGTGACGTTTCTAACACTTTTATGTGCGTTGCACTAATTGGCTGGCAAACTCAAACGAACAGTAAAATGTTTGGTTTGAGAAAATCAAGATGTTCGACTCGAACCTAACTTTTTTCGAATAGTTTTATCAACATTAAACCTGGGCCCCCAAATAAATGTGCAAAGAATGTGCCTGGACCCCCCATAACCTAATATCCTTCCCCGTATAAATGATTGCACTGTAGCTTTATCCAGGGACTTACAGTCGTTCACTTTTCTTTTCTTCCCCATCTGGCCCAGCCATCTTGAAGACTTCTCCTGGCTACAACTGGTCTCCACAGAATCTGTTAGACAAATATTTTAGGCTCCTCAATTTAGCACCATCCTCACCTCTATACAAAGTCCCCATCTGTATTGCCCCACACAGTAATAATACCCACAATGTCCCATATAATAGCCCCCCTCTGTGTCTCCATATGGTACACAGCTGCCTTTGTAACCTCATATAGTAAATATACAACCTCTGTGCCCTATATAGTTTATATAGGCCTCCTCTGTGCCCCAGATGGTGTTGATATGCCCCCATGTGCCCCATATACTTTTTATATGCGCCCTCTATGCCCCAATTAGTTTTTTTACGCCCCCATGCCCTACATAGTTTTATGCTCCTCTGTGCCCCATATCATTTTATATCCCCTCTATTCCCCTTCATGCCCTCCTCTTGGTACCATATAGTTTTGAGCCCCCAATTTCTTTTATACCCCCCTCTGTGCCCCCAATTACTTTTATGCCCCCTTTGTGCACCCAATGAGTTCAATGCCCTCCTCTGTGCTCCCAATTAGTTTTATGCCCCCTCTATGTCCCCAATTAGCTTTTTGCCCCCTCTGAGCCCCATATAGTTTTGTGCCCTCAATTAGTTATAGATATATTGTAACACACCAGGATCACATTTTTCCTGGGTAAAAGGCAGGACACAGTCATCCAGTCCACTTGGCACACCAAAACGGAATACTCAGGACACAGCAGTACGTTTAAACAGGCTTCCTTGCCATTTTTATTCCAGACTATTTAATTTTATGCTCCTCTGTACCCCATATAGTTTTATGTTCCGTTTGCGCCTCATATAGTTTTATGCCCCCTTGGTTCCACATATAATTTTATATTCCCTCTATGCCCCTAATTAGTTTTATTCCCCCTCTGTGCCCTAATTAGTTTTATGCCCCCTCTGTGCTCCCAGTTAGTTTCATGCCCTCCTCTGTGCAACATATAGTTTTGTGCCCCCTCTGTACCCCCAATTCCTTTTATGCCCCCCTCTGTGCCCCCAATTACTTTTATGCCCCCTTTGTGCACCCAATGAGTTTAATGCCCTCCTCTGTGCTCCCAATTAGTTTTATGCCCTTCTTTTGTTCCCTCAATTAGCTTTATGCCCCCTCTGCGGCCCATATAGTTTTATGCCACATCTGTGCCCTCAGTTATATATATTGTAACACACCAGGCTTGCAGGATCACAGTCATCCAGTCCGCTTGGCACACCAAAACGGAATACTCAGGACACAGCGGTATGTTTAAACTGGCTTCCATGCAAGTTTTATTGTGCAGGTTGCTTATATAAAAAAACAAAAACAAATCATAAACAGAAATTCCTAGACTTGTCCAGGCGCTAACTAAACAGAAATACAGTCCCTGACTACAGGACAAAACTGAGCTAGCCTCAGCCCAGCCAAACACAACACAGCAACCTGCGTACTTGCAAATATTTGCCATTAAATGGCGGCCATCCACTTATGCTGCGTTTAGAATGAACGATAATTCGCTCAATCAATTGTTTAACGATTTTGAAGCAACAAGGATTTTATAACAATCAGCGTTTAGACAAATAAATCGTTGGAAAAATCGGTTAAAAATTTGTAAGAAAAATCATTATTGCGATCGTTTTTAAGATCGCCTAAGCCCATCTTTTACATAGGGTAAATCGGTGAAAGACTGTTTACACGAAGCGATCTGCGAATTTTTAGCGAACGACGAACGACCATTTAAGAACATGTTGAAAGATCAAAATGAACGCTTTCTCGCTCGTCGTTTGATCATTTGCTGTGTTTACACGGTACGATTATCGCTCAAATGCGATCGTTCATGAGAAAATTCGAACAATAATTGTTCTGTGTAAACGCAGCATAAGAGACACAGAGTACAGCACAGTCTAGCTCTAAAACATACCTAGTTAGGTGCACCTCATCAAGGCATAGGCTACAGCTCTAGAAATTAACACTCCCCAAATAGTTATCCTCTGCATATCCTAGGAACCTGGGTGACACATAGACACCATTAATAACTTGACCCTGTAATATAACACAATATATAGGGAATCCCACAACCCCCCCATAGGTATTTCTGTTGTTAACCCCACTGCAGTTAATCCTCCTTCCCCTCCCAATATAACTGTAGTTAGCCCCCCTTCCCTATAGGTATTCCTGTAGTTAACCCCTCACTGCTTGAGAAAGGCTACACATACAGCTGAAACATTGCACTGGTGTGATTAAAGTGAACTTCGCTTGGATGTCTCTATAGTGTTTTTTTGGATTGACATACATACCTGGGTCCGGTTTGGTGAGATTAGCACCCACCCTCCATGTTGTCTTGGTGCAGCTAGGATTTATTTTTTTGAAACCCCCCCCCATAAGTATACCTGTAGCTAACCCCCCTTCCCCATGGGTATTCCAGTAGTTAACCCCCATTCCCCTTAGGTATTCCTGTAGCTAACCCCCCCTTCTCCATAGGTATTCCTGTAGTTAACCCCCCTTCCCCATAGGTATTCCTAACTGTAGTTAATCCCCCACCCAATATATCTGTAGTTTACTCCCCTTCCCCATGGGTATTACTGTAGCTAAATCCCTCCCCACCCTCTCCCCCCGGTGTAGTAATGCTATATTACAGAAGAGGCAGTAAAAAAAATAAAGAGTAAAGAAAATAAAACTGCATACTCACCTGTGCCAGCGAAGTCCCCCATGTCCTTTATCTTCGGTCTGTACCTGGACGCTCTCTTCCCTCTCACTGGCACTGTCACCCTGCAATGCTGGGGAGCGGGGAGGCGGGGAGGAAGGAAACATGGCTCCCTGTCAGTTAGAGCGTGGTAATACCATTTATCCATTCATAATGAACGCTCACAGTTAAAGGGCATGGGCAGGGTTTGCGGCTCCAGGCACCAGCCCTGCAGAGGGCAAATAATATTGTGGTGGCCGTCTATACTGGTCTTGCAGACACTGGTGAGGGCCGGTGCAAATGTGCGATAGGACCAGAGGCCCACGACTGATAATCTTGTCTGGTGTGCCAGATCTTTGCCTGCCAAGGTTAACAGATCGGGGATTCTCCTTATAAGGAGGGGAATCTATGCTCTATACAGGCATTCCCTGGAGGGGAGGCTGAGAGAGAGACAGGAGCTGGCGGCTGTTTGAACTTGCTGCGCTGCTCTTGCTTCTCCCTGCTCCGGCAGCCTGGAAATGGGAGTCGGCAGCTGGGGCAGGCTGGAGGAGCTGTTCCTGGCAACGGGGAAAAGCAACAGCCCCCAGGGAAAGCTCCGGCAGATGGATGCCAGATAAGTGGTGTGGCGCAAGGCCTCCCAAGTCTGGGGCAATGTGGTGGAGCGGGGAGCAGCAGCGGTGACTCCGGGGAGAGCAGCGGCTGAAGGCTGCCAGACAAGTGGTTTGAAGGGCATTTGGCAGCCCGTAGGAGGCCTCCTGGAGTTTGACCAGGCCTCTTGTGCACGGAACACCCGTTTACAGCGCGGATTCCCAACATTATGACAGGAATTCCTGCTCTGGTTCCCCACCGTGGAGACAAAGAGAGAGAGAGAGAGAGACAGACAGAAGTGGGCGACTGTTTGAACTTGCCTTGCAAACACTTGCTTCTCCCCGATTCGGGAAACACCCTGTAAAGGAGCAGGGATTCCCTTCATAATGAGGGAAATGTCCGCTCTGTTAACAGTAAGTGGTAGTGCAAGATACTGTTAGTTTTTACACTCTGTGGGCAGGGGGCTCTACACCTGATTTATTGATATTGATGGTTTATTGATGTGAGCGGGAGTGCAGCAGAGAGAGCGATCCCGCTCACATCAGTCTCCGGGGGCCACAGGTAATAAGACTAGTCTGCGATCCCGCAGCTGACTCTCACTAAAGCCTTAAACTAAAGTAACTAAATCTACAGCGATCGCAGCGTTTAAGGTACTAAGTGACAAATCAAGCATCTGTCACTGAGTGATCGGGACCCCCGCAGACATGCTGCGGGGGTCCCGATCGCATGTGCCAACAGGCAGGGGTAGGCTCCTTACCTCCGTCCTGTCGGATCCGCGATCTATGTGTAGAGTCTGCTCTCAGGCAGGCTGTATACATAAATTGCCAATAACACTGATCTACAGCTATCAACAAAAATGCACAATGTCGGCTGATTGTTGTCTATAAACAGGCTGAAACACAGACATTCAGCAATGATCTGCTGCCGTCACTCCGTGTAATAGACCGCCACTGTCTCTTTTGGGCTCCCAAACCTAAAGATTGTCCAGGGAGCTCCCCTTGGCCCCCTCTGCACTTACCCCCTCGATGTCTCCGCATGTAATGGCGCAGGCAGCAAGCTGGGAATGAGGAACAAGCAAGCCCTGACCTCATAGGTCAGCGCTCTCTTGTTCCTCTGAATTGGCCTGTGTAATAGGGCCTCTAATCTTAGGAGTAGTGGAGCTGCAGTCAGCGGTTTACCAACATGGCAGAAATATATTATAACATTTTAAATGCACCATAACCCCTTTAACCTTTTAAGGGATCTATGGCAACAGAGATGTTAATGTTAGAATTACTTTTGGTCTATGACAATAAGAGGTCGATTAAAGTATCTCTGGTGATGTAGGTCAGCAAAGGTATTAATTAGGGATGGTCCAAATCTTCCGAGGTTCTGAGGAAACAGGTTCGTACCATCCCTAGTATTAATGCAAAGAACCGTGGTGGTTATACAAAAGGGTTAATATCAGTATAGCTAAGGGGATTTTGGCATTTGGGAATACTCATATCTTTGTCCACAAACAATTATGGACAGTGTTATAATCGCACTTCTTTACAGAATGTATACATGACATAACATTGATTACAATAATAACAAAATATAGATTTTACTACATTTTCTGTTCAGATCATTGCTGTCCTTTTTCTACAAGTGACTGCCAGGACTGCTGTGCATCTATGATATTTCAGATATTTTTTTTCTTGCTAAACACCAGTACATATTTTATCTTCTCACATACATCACTGAAACCATGGACCTAATTTTAAGATCCTGTCTACTGTGAAACAGGGTGTGTTGATGTGTGATGATGGCAAAAATACATCATCTCCATTCCTCATTATGCTCCCTTCATTCATCCTTCTCCCAACTTCCTAATGAAGTTTGCCGTTACAAGGTAGATTTTATTCATGACAAAGTGCCGCCAGACCCACTGGTGTAACGGTTTGTTATGGGTCCTTAAAGTGTACCTTTCGTTATAAAAAAACTTTTGATTGGTCCGGGTCTGAGTGTTTAAACCTGTACCGATTGGGAGATAGAGCGGGGAGAAGACGCACTGCAGTGTGTCCACTCTCCGCTCTGAATTACAAAAAAAAGTCAGACTTATAATGGAGCTGAGGGAGGAATGCACTGCAGCTCCCCACTCTATCTCTTATTTTGGGAGCCAGTCACTTAAAGTGTACCCATCATTATAAAAATGTCACAGAGACATGTCAAAAGTTTTGATTGGCTCACTTTTGAACACTCTGACCTGGGCCAATCAAAACTTTTGACACGTCAAGAGATTCTTTATAACGACAGGTAAATTTTAAGTGATGGGCTCCCATGACTTACCAATACCTCATGGGTCCTTAACCCGTAGGCGACCCTGGACGTACCCGTACATCCAGGGCCGCGTCCCTGCATTCAGTGCGGGGCCGTGCGGCGGCTGCGCCCTAAACTGCCGAGATCCCGGGTGCCGCATGTAGCCCGGGATCGCGGCTATTAACGGGCACTGTGGGATCGCCGTGCCCGCTAATCAGGTAATCGGAGGCAGCTGTCAAAGATGACAGCTGCCTCCGATTACTGGCTGCAGATGATCGGTGGTGGTATAGTGGGGAGATCTTCCCCGGAGGAGCGATCTCTGTACCTGATGCCGGCCGGGGACGGCGCCATCTTGGAGCGCCATCAGCTGCAGCAGCCGAAAGCAAACGAGTGCCGATCTCATTGACCTTTGCTGTATAACTATACACCAAAGATCTCAATGCGAGATCCGAGTGCATATACTAGAAGTCCCCCAGGGGGGCTTCTAGTATATGTATAAAAGTAAAAATAAAAGTGATGTTATAAGTAAAAAGCCCCCTCCCCTAATAAAAGTCAGAATCACCCCCCTTTTCCCATGTTATAAATAAAAATAAACAAATAAATAAACATGTTTGCTATCGCCGCGTACATAATCGCCCAAAATATTAATTAATCACATTCCTGATCTCGCATGGTAAGTGGCGTAAGCGCCCAAAAAATCCCAAAGTGCAAAATTGCGCATTTTTGGTCGCATCAAATCCAGAAAAATTGTAATAAAAAGCGATCAAAAAGTCGCATATGCGCAATCAAGGTACTCATAGAAAGTAAACATCATGGCGCAAAAAATGACACTTCACACAGCCCCATAGACCAAAGGATAAAAGCGCTATAAGCCTGGGAATGGAGCAATTTTAAGTGACATACTGTATATTTGTTAACAATGGTTTGAATTTTTTACAGGCCATCAGATACAATAAAAGTTATACATGTTATTTATCGTTTTAATCGTAACGACTTTAGGAACATGTATAATAAGTCAGTTTTACCCCAGGGCGAACGGCGTAAAAACACAAACCCCCCAAATAAAAGAAATGCGTTTTTTTTTCCAATTTTACCACACTTTGAATTTTTTTCTGGTTTGCAGTGTACTTTATGCAAAATTTCAGCTTGTCATTGCAAAGTACAATTAGTGGCGCAAAAAATAAGGGCTCATGTGGGTTTCTAGGTGAAAAAATGCAAGTGCTATGGCCTTTTAAATACAAGAAGGAAAAAAGGAAAATGCTAAAATTTTAATTGGCCGTGTCCGGGGGTGCCGCGGCACACTGGGGTGGCGGGAGAACCCTCCAGGGGGAAAATTTGCACTGTCTCTTTAAGCATCCTGAGAAGCTACGGCCACGCAGCTTCTCGGGATGCACAGATCGCTTTAATGTTCCGCCCGCACAGTGAGCGGGCGGAACATTAAAGCGAGCAGAATGTAGGAGCAGGACCTGTCAGCGTCCTTCTCCTGCATTCCCTCCCATAGGCTTCCGGCACTTCATACCAGCAGCCTATGGGATGCCGGGACGTGACCTCTCCGGCAGGCGTGATGATGTGACGTTTTTAGGGGCACCTCTGGGGGCATTATTAGTTAATGGGGGCACATCTGGGGGCATTATTAGCTCATGGGGGAACCTCTGGGGGCATTATTAGCTCATGGGAGCACCTCTGGGGGCATTATTAGCTCATGGGGCACCTCTGGGAGCATTATTAGTTCATGGGGGCACCTCTGGGGGCATTATTAGTTCATGGGGGCCACCTCTGGGGGCATTATTAGTTCATTGGGGCACCTCTGGGGGCATTATTAGTTCATGGGGGCCACCTCTGGGGGCATTATTAGTATATGGGTGCACAGCAGGGGGCACCATTAGTTCATGGGGCACCTCTGGGGCATTATTAGCTCATGGGGGCACCTCTGGGGGCATTATTAGCTCATGGGGGCACCTCTGGGGGCATTATTAGCTCATGGGGACACAGCAGGGGGCATTATTAGCTCATGGGGGGCACCTCTGGGGGCATTATTAGCTCATGGGGGCACAGCAGGGGATCCTACATACAGGGGGCATCCCACATTCCTACTCGCTTTACTGCACATAACACCAAACAGTGCAGTTACTTTGGGAGCCTACAGGAGGGAGAAGGGAAAGGAAGTTGCTAGAAATGTGCGGAGCCTGAATTGTTTGTCTCGCAGGTTCTGAAAAGATGAAACGTATCTGGAAAAAATCATCATGGAGAACTGGACTGGATGGAGAGGAAAAGGGAAAGTGACGCCTCAGATCAAAGAAGACGTCACCTGTGAGTCACTGTATGACGGTTTTCTTATTTTGTAGAATATTATTTAGTAGGGGTTTCTCCAAGGTAATTTTTTTTTCCAAGGGGTGCCCCGAGGTGGAAAAGGTTGGGAAGCACTGCTCTAAGGGTTAAGGACAGTGGCGTAGCTATAGGGGTCACGGCGGTCGCCATGACGACCGGGCCCCTACGCTAGGGGGGCCCGCATGGCCTCCCTTGCCACTTGTCTCTGAGCATTCCGAGAAGCTGTGGCCGTGCACCTTCTCGGGATGCACTGATCGCTTTGATGTTCCGCCCGCACAATGAGCTCAATGAGCGGGCGGAACATTAAAGCGATCAGAATACAGGAGCAGGACCTGTCAGTGTCCTGCTTCTGTATTCCCTCCCATAAGCTGCCGGCATTCATACCAGCAGCCTATGGGACGCCGGGATGTGACCTCTCCGGCAGGCGTGATGATGTGATGTCATCACGACTGCCGAACGTCCCGACCCCGCGGCTCACAAGATGGAGCCCGAAGAGGAGGAAGAGAGCTGCTGCCTGTAGCCACAGTCCGGATTAGGTGAGTAGGATGTTTGTTTTTTTAGGGGCACCTCTGGGGGCATTATTAGTATATGGGGGCACCTGTGGGGGTATTATTAGTATATGGGGGCACCTCTGGGGGCATTATTAGTTCATGGGGGAACCTCTGGGGGCATTATTAGTTCATGGGGGCACCTCTGGGGGCATTATTAGTTCATTGGGGGCACCTCTGGGGGCATTATTAGTTCATGGGGGAACCTCTGGGGGCATCATTAGTATATGGGGCACCTCTGGGGGCATTATTAGCTCATGGGGGCACCTCTGGGGGCATTATTAGCTCATGGGGGCACCTCTGGGGGCATTATTAGTATATGGGGGCACCTCTGGGGGCAATATTAGTATATGGGGGCACCTCTGGGGGCATTAATAGTATATGGGGGCACCTCTGGGGGCATTATTAGTTCATGGGGGCACCTCTGGGGGCATAATTAGCTCATGGGGGCACCTCTGGGGGCATTACTAGCTCATGGGGGCACCTCTGGGGGCATTATTAGTTCATGGGGGCACCTCTGGGGGCATTATTAGTATATGGGGGCACCTCTGGGGGCATTATAAGTTCATGGGGGCACCTCTGGGGGCATTATTAGTATATGGGGGCACCTCTGGGGGCATTATTAGTTCATGGGGGCCCCTCTGGGGGCATTATTAGTTCATAGGGAGCACCTCTGGGGGCATTATTAGTTCATGTGGGCACCTCTGGGGGCATTAATAGTTCATGGGGGCACCTCTGGGGGCATTATTAGTTCATGAGGGCCACCTCTGGGGGCATTATTAGTATATGGGGGCACCTCTGGGGGCATTATTAGTATATGGGGGCACCTCTGGGGGCATTATTAGCTCCTGGGGGCACCTCTGGGGGCATTATTAGCTCATGGGGGCACAGCAGGGGATCCTACATACAGGGGGCATCCCACATTCCTACTCGCTTTACTGCACATAACACCAAACAGCGCAGTTACTTTGGGAGCCTACAGGAGGGAGAAAGGAAAGGAAGTTGCTAAAAATGTGCGGAGCCTAAATTGTTTGTCTCGCAGGTTCTGAAAAGATGAAAAGTATCTGAAAGAAATCATCATGGAGGTCTGGGCCGGATGGAGAGGAAAAGGGAAAGTGACGCCTCAGATCAAAGAAGACGTCGCCTGTGAGTCCCTGTATGACACTTTTCTTATTTTGTAGAACATCATTTAGTAGGGGTGCCCAGAGGTGACAGCTACTACATTATCTGTACTCAGAGATATCACTGTGTTATCTGTTATCTGTGTTACATAGCACTGCAGGTGACATCTACATTATCTGTACTCAGAGATATCACTGTGTTATCTGTGCTGTTACATAGGACTGCAGGTGACTACTACATTATTTGTACTCAGAGGGATATCACTGTGTTATCTGTGGTGTTACATAGGACTGCAGGTGACATCTACATTATCTGTACTCAGAGATATCACTGTGTTATCTGTGCTGTTACATAGGACTGCAGGAGACTACTACATTATCTGTACTGAGAGGGATATCACTGTGTTATCTGTGGTGTTACATAGGACTGCAGGTGGCATCTACTACATGATCTGTACAGAGAGATATCACTGTGTTATCTGTGCTGTTACATAGGACTGCAGGTGAAATCTACTACATTATCTGTACTCAGAGATACCACTGTGTTATGTGGTGTTACATAGGACTGCAGGTGACTACTACATTATCTGTACTCAGAGGGATATCACTGTTATATGTGGTGTTACATAGGACTGTAGGTGATATCAGGTGACTTCTCCAGGTTGCAGAAGTTCAAACTTCATTGTGCCCTGCTGACAGTTTATTATGGGAGTTGTAGTTTTGCAGCATGTGGCTCTTCAGGTTGCAGCACTACAACCCCCATCGTTTCCAACTGGCAGTTTATGATGAGAGTTGTAGTTTTGCAGCTGGAGAGTCAAAGATTGGAATACAATAATTAGACAATGACACAGTACAGTCCATTAATTATAGGGGGCAGTAGTGCAGTACATGAGGTGGAGGCAGTGACAGTGCATTAGAACATGGTGGCACATTAGAGTAATTGGATATAACGTTAGATATGACTTTGCCTGATCGGGTGAGATAGGGGGCCCCAAGCTAACATGTTGCACCAGGGCCCATCAGCCTTTAGCTACACCCCTGGTTAAGGCGTTAAAGCCCCTGACACTGTTTCTTAAGCAATGATGCAGACAGTACTTTATGCATTGTTGCTCATTACTGTACCTGTGCTTTCTCGCTTGACTATATGTAGCGAGTAAGTGGTGATGCAAACAGTACTGCTGGTCTGCAGTTCTTCAAAGAAACACAGTGTGCTAATAATTATGTTGATGTGCGCTACATCTGTAAATCTGTTACAGTGAGTAATTAGGATTCATGATTAGAAGTGTCTATCCATTAGCAATACTATTAATGTTACAGTATTTCATCCCCACATTCATATTATACATTTAATTAAATTAATGTATCACTATATATACTTCTCCATGTTGTATTGGTGCCACATGTGTACTCACAATCACAGGTAGAAGCTGTCAATGTAAAGGGATCACTACAAGATAACAGGTCTCCTCACAGGTGGTCAGGTTGTTCTCTTGATCCATTTTTTAGCAATGCAGCAGCTTAACCTCTAAACGACCTATTCAGGCCACCTATTCCACATGGGTACGCATGGACATCTTTGACTGAACGACCCATGCCGTACACATATGCCATTACTTGCTATGGAACTATGAAGGAAGCTGAAATGCTGAGCTTGCATCGTAGAGGGTGAGTGAGGGCCCTCACTGTCAATGATGGGCAGCAGTGATTGTTATGCAGTCTGTCATTAACCCCTTTAACGCAGAGATTGAGGATTGAGAAATTGCAGTGTTTAAAGGGGTACTTGGCAGAAATCTTTCAAATAAACAGGCTTCCGAAAGTTATATAGATTTGTAATTTGCTTCTATTTAAAAATATCACGTCTTCCCATACTTATCAGCTGCTGTATTTCCTGCAGAAAATAGTGTTGCCTTTTCAGTCTGCTCTTTGCTGACATCTCTGTCCAAGACAGGAACTGTCAAGAGCAGAAGATGCTTTCTATGGAACTACTACTCTGGACAGTTCCTGTCTCGGATAGAGATGGTAGCAGAGAGTACTGTGTCAGACTGAAAATAAAACACTATTTCCTGAAGGACATATAGCAGCTAATAAGTATGGGAAGACTTGAGATTTTCAAATAGGAGTAAATTACAAATCTATATAACTTTCTGACACCAGTTGTCACCAGAGTACCCCTTTAAGTACAATTTACAGGCATGGCTCCTGTCTAATTGAGGCCCCTGTTCAGTTTTTCTGACAGCTTGACTTACATCCATGTGGCCCAATGATCTTCTCATAGAGTCTGCCCCAGGCAGCTTGTTACCACCCCAGACGACCAATAAAGTAGATTCAGAAAAAAGAGGCCGCCCCTCGAATTGCACTTTTTTTTTTTTTACTAATTTGCATTATACAGTAAAATTAATGGGTGCATTAATAAGGAAAATGTGTCCTCCAAAAAATAAGGCAGGTTATGTGTAATCATGTGTTTATGCACATTATGCACTTTAAGGGTACAAACCCACTTGACGTATTTGCTGCGTGAATCAGTCTTAAAAATAAGCAGGCAAAACGCAGGTTGGCGTTATACAATTGTTCTGTGTTAAAATACGCAATTGCGTATTTTTGAAGCATGAAGCTACATGCGTTTTTCACACAGGTTGTTAACAACTGATGCTTTGCTAACAACAAGCTTCACGCTTCAAAAATACGCAATTGCGTATTTTAACGCAGAACAATTGTATAAAGCCAACCTGCGTTTTGCCTGCTTATTTTTAAGACTGATTCACGCAGCAAATACGTCAAGTGGGTTTGTACCCTAAATACCATTTTTTTTCCTTCTTGTCTAGATGATACAGTTTAGAGAGTGGTAAATGGTTTGATGAAATACTGCTACATTTTCCACAGCACACCACTGCAGAGGTGAGATCTGTAAGCCAGGGCTGCCTTTTAGTCTTAGTCTGGCTCAAGATTAGCTACATCAGATCAGCACCACAGTATCACATTTATATACATAGGTGCACCAGCTAAGCAGCACTGTGTCATACAGGATAGGCTTAGATGTACAAGCTTGGCAGACAATAGCATATACTACAGGCTTAGATATACAAAATGATGGGCTTAGCTACACTGGCTCACCAACACACTAACAAACATGATAGGCTTAGATAAAATGAATAAGTTGTTTAGTTATGTTTGATAATCTGTTACTGAGTCAGTGTATCTAAGCTTGTGATATGTTTGTATTATTTTTTTATTGTCTATGTAAGCCTGTTGTATTATATGATTTGCTGAGAAGAGATATTAATCCTATCATATCTAATAATGTCTTTTAAGCTGGTATATCTAAGGCTGTCATGTTTGATACAGTTCCAACATGGCCATACATCTAATCTCATGATAATTGACAGTGTGCTGCTTAACCACTATGACTATGCCTACGTTTGGTGAAATAAGCTGTCCAAGGTGTCTGCCCTTCTCTGTCCATGCCAACGAGCTGTTACCAGGTTTATCTATCATGCTAACACCAGAGTCGAGTAGCCAGTCAAGGGAAAGAGGTATGTTTCTAATGCCAGTCTATCATCAGAGCAGGAACACCAGGCCAATCACGAATAGCTCTAGGGCTCCCTCTCTAATGGACAAAAATGTAAACAGGTGCCTGCTTTCAGTAGATGCCCATACTAGTGTTTCCTCAGTATTTATCTTCCTCTGTTTTTTTTTTTTTTTTATTTCTGCTTGCCTTCTGATTCTCACCCCTAGTTTATAATTTGGATACTGTATTGTCTCTGGTTCTTGTTCTTGTTTTGTTCTTGTAGAGCCTTTCCTGGTTCTGAGCCCTATGACATGTTTGTGACTTTATTTCAGTGTTCTGAGTTGGCCCTTGGCCTAACTGACTGGCGTTGACTGGGACAGGTTGACTTTATATTTTGTGCCATCACAAACATGAAACTCTTAGTTACTTTAGCCCAATAGACAGCATCAAATATTATAGGCATAGATACATCTGTTCAGTATTCCAAATGGCAGACTTAGATACACTTAGGAAACTGTACTGATAAGAGGCTGACGTGTTCTACCACCCTAGCTTTTTACAACAAATAAAATCAAGATCATCCTCTGTAATAGGTCATTTGGTTAATGTTACAGGTCAGTGATTATAAAATGTTGCCACTTTTTTATATGCTTTAGGGCATTTGAAACAAAGGTTTGCAGGTCGTAGGTTGGTTATGGGGAGGAGTGGAAGGCATCACATTTTAGGGTTATGTTCACCCAATGTAATGCAACAACGGCAACTGTTCGGCACTCAAAAACAACGGCTCTTGTTGTAAGTGTCAAATGGCCGTTGTTGCAGTTAAAACTACATTGATTTAAAAAAACAACAGCTGGAAATAATTGACATGTCAATTATTTCCACAGGGGTAGCGTTCAATGGCTGTTGCTCAATATATTGTATGAACAATGGCTGCTCTTTGCATTGGATTAAATGAAACACTTTTTTTAATGACAAGAACGCCCATTGTTTTAAGTGCAAACAATAGCCATTCTTGTCATAAAAAAATACACTGAGTGAACATAGCCTTAATGTGAATAATTGGTAACGTTTTTAGTACGTATATGTGTACATTACAATTGTTTTGAAAAAGAAAAAAGAATATGGATGCATTGTTAACCCCTTTGCGTCAGCAATCTGTATATATAGGTTCCTACTGCACATACCCGTGCAGTAGGAATGTATATATACGTTCCTACACTGATGGGGGCTTTGAGATGAGAGCGGGAGCGCTGCAGAGAAAGTTATCCCACTCTCATCTGTGTCCAGTGCTGGAGGTAATGAGAGTCAGCTGCGATCCCGCGGCCGACTGTCATTAACCCCTTAAACGCCTCAATCTACAGTGATCGCGGCGTTTAAGGTGCTGAGTGACAGATCAAGCATCTGTCACTGAGTGATCGGGACCCACGCAGCCATGCAACAGGCACGCATGTGCCAACAGGCGGGGGTAAGCTCCTTACCTCCGTCCTGTCGGATCGTCGGTCTATGTGTAGAGTCTGCTCTCAGGCAGGCTCTATACATAGATCGCTAATAACAATGATCTATGCTATGCTATGGCATAGCATAGACCAGTATATGCAATTTAATGATTGCATATTTTAAAGTAAATAAAAGTATTTAAAAACCCCTTATGAACCCCCTCCCAATAAAAGTTTAAAAGACCCCCTTGCCCATTCTAAAAATAAAAATATAAATAAATAAACATATTACATATCATAGCATGCAGAATTGTCAGATCCATTAAAATATAACATTATTGTTTCCCCACGGTGAACGGCGTAAGCGGAAACAAAAAAAAATGCACCAGGATTGTTTTTTTTTTAAATTATAAATCACAAAAAAATTTATAAAGAGCAATCAACATTTTTCTGTTACACCAATATGAGATAAATAAATAAAAACTGGAGATCATGGTACAACCCCAACCAGCCTTCTAGGTGGAAAAATTAAAGCGCTATGACTCTTAGAAGTCGAGGAGGAACATTGGGTTAATTTAACCCGGACTTTTGTGCATCAAAGGGCTCTGTCTAAAAGGGGTTAAGAAACACAAACTTGAGCCTTGCCCTAGCCTGAAATGGTTACTTGCATGCAAAAATAGATTGCTTTCAACTGTTCAGCTCCATACCAAACATCATTTACAATTATTATAGAGTTTTAGTGTCTATTTATTAGGTAAATAATTCAAGAGAAATTATAAAAGACACCATCTACAAGTATTTACATTTTATAAGACATATTACAATTCATCCTTCTCCATATGGTTTTGGATTAATAAGCTATTATAAAAGATTAATGGTTTTTATTAGCAACTTTAGTCAGGATGTAAAATTTCAGCATTTAGAATTAACATCAAATCATTATGTGGAAGTAACCTAAGCAACAAAGTTACACTGGGTTCACATCCTTGTGACAGAGCAGTTGTTTTATGCCTGAATACAATTGATGACAAACTCTTGTAGTTTTGCATTCGTCCAGCATCCAAGGATAAATACAGCCTAAGGCCTAATTCACACATCCGTTGTTCGGTCCTCAATTGCAGGCATGCAATTGCGGACAGAACATGAAACCAATGTTATCCAATGGCCCCGTTCACACATCCATAAGTGTATACAGGGCCATGATCTGTGCCGCAAAAAAACGGACATGTTGTAATGCGGACCGTTTTCTTACGGCACGGATTGCTGGGGTAATGAAGTGTGAACGTAGTGCTCTGAGAAGCATGGAGCACTACGGATGCACATTCGTAGTGCGGTCAGCGGGTCCGTAGGTCGCCAACAGCACTACGGGTGTGTGAATGGGGCCTAAGAGAGAGAAAAATGCTACAAGCAACAAACTGGCTTTAAATCAGGCATTTTCAGTCATGGTACAAATGCTAAAAACATTCAAAGGGATCCTTGGTTTTTACCATTGTATTCATGAGGTAGTTCCAGGGTTTCTAGGGCAACATTTTTAGTTGGGAAACTTGCATTTGCATGTTTTTTTTTTTTTATTCTAAATTGTATACACAAGGACATAGAAACTATGAAAAAACATATATAGAATTAACTAAGAAATAATAAGGGTTAAATAAACAAGAATATTTTTTTTATATTTTAGAATCTTCTAAGTATTCCCCTCTTGCTTTGATAATAGATTTGCACATTCTTGGCATTCTCTCACTCAACTTCATGATGTAGTCACCTTGGATGGCTTACTGACCGTCTTAGGCTACTTTCACACAATGTAAAAAAAACAAAAAAAAACAGGGAAACAGCGTCCGCTTTTTCTATTTAACCCCTTAAGGACAGAGCCCAATATAGCCTTAAGGACTGGGACAATTTTAAGTTTTGCGTTTTCGTTGATTCCTTCTCGCCTTCTAAAAGCCATAACTATTTTACTTTTCCAGCTACAGCCATGTGAGTGCTAGATTTTTTCAGGAACAGGTATACTTTGTAATGGCATCTTTCGATCCGCAATACCATTTATGATGGAACCCCTAAAATATCATTTGTGGGGGTAAATTGGGAAAAAAAAAACAATACTGCAAATTTTTGAGCGCACTTCAAAGCACCGTTGGACTCCATGATGTACCGCTACAGCATGGGTCCTTAAGTGACAGGATTCCATGACGTACCTTTACGTCATGGGTCCTTAAGAAGTTAAAAAGGCGTCCTTTATTGCCGTGATTTAACTGACTGCAATGCATTAAAGTCAACGGAATGACGAATGTCTAATGCACACAATGTATAAAATAATGGACGTTCTCTGCACGGACATCAAAATAATGATTATGTCAATTAATTTCAGACATCTTTTGCAAACAGCGGAAGTTATTTTCTTTGTTGTTAACACATTTTTTTTTTTCACTGTCTTTTTCCCGTTTTTACTGTTAAATTCAATGGACTTTTCAATTAAAGACTAGAGATGAGCGAACCGGGTTCGGGTTCGAGTCGATCCAAACCCGAACGATCTGCATTTGATTAGCGGGGGCTGCTGAACTTGGATAAAGCTCTAAGGTTGTCTGGAAAACATGGATACAGCTAATGACTATATCCATGTTTTCCACATAGCCTTAGGGCTTTATCCAACTTCAGCAGCCACCGCTAATCAAATGCCGAAAGTTCGGGTTTGGATCGACTCGAGCATGCTCGAGGTTCGCTCATCTCTATTAAAGACACATCCAAAGGCCAATTAGTAACCCCAAACTAGAATAATGTACCAGTAGCCGTCATTGCACTGAAGGGTGGCCAATCCTCAAAATAACAGACGTAACTTTGGGCTCAAAATGACGGATGTCATTTTAAAAATGATAAATGGACAAGAAAAAATGTGGTGGGAACAAAACCTTAAAGGAAAAGTCAGGCGAAAATTTTTATTGAAGTATTTTTTTGCCCCCCAAAAGTTATATAAATGACCAATATACACTTACTATGGGAAATTCACATAAAGTGTTTTTTTTCCCTGCACTTACTACTGCATCAAGGCATCACTTCCTGGAAAAAATGGTGATGTCACGACCCGACTCCCAGAGCTGTGCGGGCTGTTGCTTCTGGAGAGGATGATGGCAGGGAGACACTAAGGGACACAGGGGACTGGAGGGACACTGAGCATCCCTCTGCCATAATCCTCTCCAGCAGCTACAGCCCGCACAGCTCTGGGAGTCGGGTCATGACATCACCATTTTATAAAAATAAATGCCAAAATTTTTGCTAGACTTCTCCTTTAAAGAAAATGCTGAGCACTTGCTGACTGCTTTTACTTTTACTTTGCAGTCCAACTCATCCCAAATCTCATAGTCCCATTTAGGTCAGGTACTTGGAGAGGCCATGTCATCTGGCACAGCACTCACTCTCTTTTGTGATCCTATTACTCTTAGCCTGCAGGTGTTTGGAGTCACTGTCCTATTGAAAAATAAAAGATGGTCCAACTAAATGTAAGCCAGATGGGATGGCGTGCTACAGCAGAATGCTGTGATAGTCATGGTAATTAACTATGCATTAAGTTTTGAATAAATCATTAACAGTCTAACTAGCAAAGCATCCGACCCCACACATCATCACACCTGCATTTTCTGCATTTCACAAAGACATAGGGGGAGATTTATCAAAGGGTGTAAAATTTAGACTGGTGCAAACTACCCACAGCAGCCAATTACAGCTCAGCTTTAGGCAGTGCTGAAAGGAAAGCTGAGCTGTGATTGGTTGCTGTGGGCAGTTTGCACCAGTCTAAATTTTACACCCTTTGATAAATCTCCCCCATGGTGTTTGAAGGAAAATCTAATCAAATTGTGACTTATAGACCAAAGGACAGATTTCCTCTGCTCTAATGTCCATTCCTTGTGTTTCACTGCCCAAGCAGTTT
Organism: Dendropsophus ebraccatus; assembly: GCF_027789765.1. NCBI lineage: Eukaryota > Metazoa > Chordata > Amphibia > Anura > Hylidae > Dendropsophus > Dendropsophus ebraccatus. The sequence goes on along the minus strand of NC_091454.1, from coordinate 103,942,712 downwards.
TTTGTTTTTATTGTTCTTCCCCAGTAGTTACTTATTTGCAGCAATTTGAGTATTAAGGCTAAATTCTCACAGTTTTGGTGAAAACTGACAACAGCAACCAATCACAGCTCCTCTTTCATTTTACCAGAGCTAAGCTGTGATTGGTTGTGATGGGCAGTTTACACCAGTGTATATTTTTCACCCTTCGATAAGTCTCCCCCTCGATGTTGATATGTGTCTGGTACTTGATCTCTGTGTCACATTTATGTGGTCTCTTATCTGAGGGGCTGTTAATTTGTAGCTTTTGAGGCTGGTAACTCTATAAAACGTATCCTTTGCAACAGAGGTAACTCTTGGTATTACTTTCCCGGGAAAGTCCTCATGAGAGCAAGATTCATCATAGCCTTTGATGGTTTCCATGACTGCACATAAGGATACCTTTAAAGTTTTGGACTGAGTGAAATTCCTTTAAAGTAATGAGGACTGTCATTTCTCATTGCTTATATAAGTGGCTTTACCATAATGCGAATTAGAACTGTAGTTAAAAGGTGCTCTGTACCAATTTTACCATTGCACAACACACTAAGGGCCCTATTACATGGCCCGATCTAAAGGAGGAAGCAATTGCTGACCTGTCATATCAATGCTCACTGCACAGACACAGTAGTGGATTATAATAGGTCCATTTCGGGTAGTAGCCCAGGGCCCTGAGTTCCTGGGGAACCATGGCCCCCCAAACAGACATACTTTCAGTGGTGTATTGTTTCCTGGCTAAAGTTCTTCCATGATTTGCAAAAAAATGCAGCTTTTTTACAGCTATTTTGCACAATTCATGGCAAAACTGCTGCCAGGAGACAATTCAATAACATTAAAGAACATACTGAAGGACCTTATCATTTGACTATGATGTCACCACAGGTCCAGGAAGTCTGCACTATGGAGGAGCATTACCAAAGATATAGTTACTGTGGGGTAGGGGGGCCCAGGCTTGGTGAACAGCCCCGGGCCTATGGTAAAATTAATCCGCCCCTGCACAGACATTAAGCAGGGAGGAAAGGTGGGGGCTGCGGGGAGGTGTGTGTGTGGGGGGGGGTGAGGAGTGCTGCCCGGACGATCTTTAGGCCATTAAAGAGAGCGGCAGTCTGCTGCCACTGCTCCTATTGAGCGACGTCCCCCATTCTGTTTTAACACTTTTTTGTTTACTACATAATTTAATATCTTCCTTTATAGTTTTCATGTGCCCAATATGAATCTCCTTTTGAAGATAAATAGGCCCTAATGCATGTGTAGGACTGGAGTATCTGGAAAATCTGATCTAAACATTCATTTTAAGCAGAAGCTGATATAAAAAAAAGTTAGAAAAATAATGTGTAAGGAATAATAAATACTAAGGTATCTATTCTAGAGAGAATAATGGATGCCCATTACCTAAAGCCCTTGTAATTTTGCTTCATGATAACAGATTTAAACCATGTACACATGCTCAGCAGTTGGTCGGATTTGGTGATGCTACTTGCTCAGTAACTTTGATTGATATGCCCCAGGCCACCATATTCATGGATAACGTAGGCAAAATAATTTAAATGGAGGTGAAAAAAATCTACCCCAATAACAGCTGTAGCTCAACATGGGACATTTATTCCAACAATAAAATCCAGGTGATGCAATGTTATTTTTTCTGCTTAACCATGACATCTGATAATGGCTAATCCATCATTCGCTGTACTCTGTGTTCTTCTTTACCAGATCTTTTACACAAATACTTTTGGACTGAACACTTTACACGTTACATGTTGTATAATCTGTAGACATACAGAAACAATATAGGGAGCTGAACTGTAAAGATTATAAATCTAAATAATAATAATTTGGTCAAAAGAATTAGATATTTTATTTTATTCCAGAAATGTAGGCAAATGAATGAAATGGTTTCATATACATGTTTACATCCAACAGTTCAGAAATATTGTTTATACATATAGTAAAAATGTACATCCTTTTACCGTACCAGATCTCATTGGTGAAAGATTCAGAATTATATGAACAAATATACCAACAATCCAAAAGAGTAAGACATTGTATATTAATTACAAGTACAAGAAACTCAAGATTTATTAAAAAAAAAGTAAAAAAAAAAAAAAAAAAAAAAGAACAATGGTAATTTTCATACTTTAGCATGTCAAGTTTTTCTTTATATATGGACGTGAATACATTTGCAACAGCTTCAAGTGAAAGTGACCAATGTCAACATATTTTAAATATTATTTTAAATAGTTTTCTTTCAGTGGTACAGTAGATATATAGTCTACCTGTGCTTCCAATTACCTCAACTGAGATTATATATGAATGGAGTTAAGGAGCTGTGGGTGTAAAATGATTATGATTGCTTCCCCAAGTGTCTTGGTTTTCTAAAGAAAGCCATTCAGGAGTAATTGTACCTAATACTCATAACAGTCACAAGAAAATTGAATTGATGTTGAAATATAAGAAGAATGCAATGAATCCAGCTATACAGAATTGAATCTACACACTCACTTAGTAGCACCTATTTCCTACATATAGTAAAGGCTGACAATGTTCATTTAGTGATATAAACTAGCCATGGAGTCTCTTTGATCATTGTCATGTTTTTGTGTTTGTATATATGTAATCTCATACATAAAATGGCAGCCTATACTTTGTGTAGGTATGAAGGGTACCCTAAGCGACTGCATTTTAAATAATGAAAATATGTAAAATAAAAATCTGATAACTCCCTGGTGTTAGAGGTAGACAGTTTTCTTTCAAATCCTAGGTTTGGTCCTTAAATTTTATTCAGCAGTGAAAGCCATGAATACAAGAACAAATAACAGCTGTTACAATTCAACCATGACTTCTAACGTCAGAGAATTCAAGATATGAACACACAGTACACAGTAATGAAAAAGTATCAAAAATTTGCTTACCTCAAAAAGATAAATAAACAGGTATATACCACCAATACATAAACAGATGTTTGTGCTACAGTTAAAATTAGCTGTATACAAAACATAATGGATTCCCATCATCATCAAATGATAGAAGCAAGAATACATGAGCCATTTTAATTGTCAGACATTATGCTTTATAAGGTATGCACAGAAGTTCAAGCAATAAATACATACATTAGTTCAAAGCCTTACAACAGCTACGCAAAGCAGAGCGGGAAAGCAGGTTTGCTATTACTAGCAAGCAATGATATAAGAGTAAAAATTAATGAAATGCATTAAAGCAACATTTTTCTTAGAAAAAAGTCTGGTCATTTATGGGTCCACCAACATTTTTACATAATATGCACAATTATCAAAATACAGACCAAGCATCTCAGAAAACCCCAAAAAACCTAACATCTAATTTCAAAGCAACTGCAGTTTTGGAGGTTTTTCTGGTATATGTGCAAGCAGCTATTTTTAATTGTATTTATACAAAACCCATGCAAAACTCTACAGGTATATGCATTCTGTGGCTGAGACTTCCTTTCAAAGTTTTGTAACTGAGGTATGCATACTTAAGCATTGTCGTCTTTGGCCACTTTCTCGATGGTGCAAGTATCACATTAATTTTATACTACCAAGGTGGACACACATATGAAGACTATTTGCCCCCTTTTCATAGTAAGTCTTTCCCTTTTTATCATAATGATTTAGGGCGCTCTTTCTGTCAGTAACGTGACATGTTCATCAGATGCTAGAAAACTGAGCTTTCTGCTGATATGACCAATAGACAAACACCATGAAAGTAGCAGGTACTGTGATACTTTGACAATTAATGTTATCTGCCTTTTTTTTCTTGTGTTTCTAATTTTGTTTTGTGCAGAGGTAGAAGCTTTCAGAAAGCCTTTTGGGTAAGTGGGAAAACCCCTTTGAAAGCTGTTGTGTCCTTCTATTTGGCATGATAGATGACTGTGTATATCTTTAAGTAATTCTCGCTGACTCCAGCAAAGAATAAATGATGAGCTTAGTTTGCAAGAACCAGTTCCATCATATGGAGCTGGTACATATGTTAAGCTCTAGCAGCCACCTTCTGTCAAAAACTGTTTGTAAAGCAATAACCATAATTAGGTTATGAGGTCCCTTGGTTTGGGTAAAGTATTATCAAGACTTGGCACAGCACATAAAAAGCAACATGTAAAGTTTCTAGGTTTCAGAAAACACCTATGTTATTTCAACATAGTGAATAAAGAATTGAAAGATTTTTGGGTTTGTTTTTTGTTTGAAAACTAGCATTCCAACAAGTTGGTGCAAATTTCCAAAGGGGAGTGTATTGTTAGAGTTAATATCCCGTATAAGCAGAGGCAGAATTCTATGTAACTTTGGTTTGACTGAAAATAAATACCATGGTCTACGATTGCTATATCTTTGATTTCAGTGTAAAACTTACCTAGCTCACTTTAAATCAATATGAAATTATTTTGTTTTTGGCTTTACTAGACCTTTTACGTTTGGTTCCTACGTTTTTTTTTTATTATTTATTATAACTTAAGACTATAAAAATAGTACACAACAGATAAAGACCATACAGTACAAGACATTCTAACAACATGTTTTCACCACAAAAGTAAAAATAAAAAAATAAAAGAAAAATCTGACTGTATGGGAAGTAAAACAAAAATAAAACACAATGTTCATATATAACAATATGCATTCTGCATTTGTCAAGTACATATATATTTTGGTTGGTTGGTTGGTCATCCACAATTTGTTGCCTTCTATCAATCTTCTACTGGAGAGATTGTTCTCACCCTTGTCTTAAGTGAAATCTTCTAAGTATTTGGAGTGGCTTTTGGCCTCAGAAGAATACATTATTTCTCATTGAACTTTCCTTAGTTGTTTCTTTGTGTAGGGCTAAATAAAAAGATCCCAGAGGTCATCAGAAAACAGCAGGTAGTTCGTGGAACGGTTCCTTTGTACTAATTAAAGTTACAGAAGACTGACCAAAGCAGTGGCTGCTTCTGTCGTTGAGCTATTGGCCATTGTTAGAGTTGGCTTTGGTTTGCAGCTGTAGCCTTTGACTGTGTTTTCAGGTAGACAAAGCTTTATCACACGGAGGTAAAGAGTACAGTTGTAAGATATATGCAGATATGCAAATGTTTCTATGGCGCTCGCACAGACAATGTTAGTTTAGGATTGCACTTTACAACTTAACACTAACAGCACAGACTG
>NC_091454.1:103855053-103932553 GCF_027789765.1 Dendropsophus ebraccatus | reverse complement strand
GGCTGATCGTTGCAGTTGTTTGTCTTTCAACATGTTGAAGGACAAACAACTTAGATAGCAGCAATATGCTGCCGTCGCAATGCGGAATAGGAGCGGCAGCAGCAGACCACTGCTATCTGTTATGGGCTGCTCGGATGATCTCCGATCACCCCCACAGTCCCCCCGCGGCCCCCTCTGCACTCACCCGCTCGCTGCCGACGCGTGTAATAGTGTGGGCAGCGAGTGGGGAACGAAGAGCAAACGAGCGATGACAGCACTCATTTGCTCCTCTCTGTCTCCCTGTGTAATAGGCGCTTTACTCCAAGATGTTATGTCTTATCTACAGGATAGAGAATAACAAAATGATTGTTGGGACATCAGCCTAATTGGGACTCCTGGTTCCAAGAGCAAATATCAATTGTCCCCCAAATGAAAGGGATGGCAGTGCCCCACTCATTCTCTTAGGAGGCTTCAAAACATTGCTAAGTACCAAATTGGACAATATTGAGAAGACTCATAGAGAATGAATAGATTGCTGGCTGCACAAGAGTGATAAGAGATAACTTTTTATCTTGGGATAACCCCTTTTAGTAAATATCCTATTATCTAGTCCCACTGTGGAAGTTGTCTACTAGGGGGCAAAATACAGCAACACGTGGCAATACCTCTGGGTCTGCTTCATACAACCAGTATGATAAAAACATATGCCAAATGTTGGGATGGAGGTAAAAGTGTCTTATCCATTCATATGTTTCTGTTGGTTGTCCTTGGACCAGGCATTTAGGTTTAGCTTTATTCCACTGTCACACTTGTGAATTAACAACTTTTTGAAGTGTCATAACCCCTGCTATGTATTGGTCACAAACAACTGAAATCTTGCAAAATTCTAATTATTGCCCTATATAATGGTTTCATATTACAAACATGCATTTTGATTTTAAATATCTTTGGCAGATCTGCAGGGTTGCCGCACTCGTATCATGGACTTCAAAATGGGGTTGAATTAAAACAGTGGGAAACCAGTCCATTATTACATATGTAACTAAGAGAAATCAGGTATTAGCAACTTAGAATACTGAATACAGTTCCGAAGGAGTATAGAATACACTATGCTAACCTTTCCAAAATCTAAACTTCTTATAAAAAGAAAACAGTCAGTGCTTTAGAAAGTTAATTTATTAATCTATTTACCTAATTTTGCAAAGCTTGAATAAAGTTCAAGGTATCTGAATGACCCAAGGGAGGAAAAATGCAAGTCTATAACTTTAGAACACCTTATAGCCCTAAATCCAGAGTAACCATCCTGTGCAGCTAGGCAGGTGAGAGGGACCCAATAGGGTCCTGGTAGGTTGTCACAGTTATATGGAGGCATGCTGGCTGTAGTGCATCCCACAGCTGCATGAGGTGTGTGGGGGAAGGATTCATAGATACCCAAATTGGTTGTCTTCTATATGAATGAATGAGCACACAGAATGCTACACAAATATTCCCTAGACTATAATGCTTCCACCATCAGATTGCGCTCTTCCAGAAATGGTTGCAGGGTGTTAGTTCTCTGATGTTTCTTGACTGACACATCAACCATCCAATGAGGCAGAAAGTGTGACTTACCAATACCGCTGGAAAGATTTAAGCCTTTCCTGCTGATGTAGTTTTGTTAGCAAAGGTGCAGTGACCATCAGTTTGCTTTGGAGCCCCGTACACAGTAGGAAGCTACCAGACACATATCTTCCCTCATACGCCTTCATAGCCAATGTTCAACTCTCACATCAATGACACATGGTGCTCCACAGTTTTCACATTGTTCATTGCAATACATTTTCACAACAGCAGCATGTGAACAGTTCACAAACTGTAAAGTTTTAAGACTAGGAAAGCCAATCATCATTCCTTTTTACAACTCTAATAAATGGCCCATTTTACCCATGACAGCAAGGAGGGACATGCATGAAGATATCCTAATGCACATCTTATATATCCACCAAGCAGATCACAGCATGGGACTTTCTTCATAAGATACATAGTGCCAATATTAAAGGTAGGAAGTGGTCATAATAATGTAACTGTAACTCAGCTGTGTATTTTTAAGGTAAACATGGGGCTTATTACTATTTTCTTCCTATTTGATACTTATATTTTACCACAAACTGAAGGATTATTTACAATAAACAGATGCGAATGGGGCCTTATAGCAATATACCTTATATAAGGTAATAACAGTAGAAACATACTGTAGCATCCATGGGAATAGAAGTAAGCTTTGTACTTTTTCATTTTTAGGCTATCTTTACACGCTGTATAAATAACAGCCATTCTGAGGAAACGGCCGACGTTTAACCCCTTAAGGACGGGGCCAATTTTCGTTTTGCGTTTTAGTTTTTTCCTCCTTGTGTTTAAAAGGCCATAGCACTTGCATTTTTCCACCTAGAGACCCACATGAGCACTTATTTTTTGTGTCATTAATTGTACTTGGCAATGACAGGCTAAATTTTTGCATAAAGTACACTGCGAAACCAGGAAAAAATTCAATGTGTGGTGAAATTGAACAAAAAAATGCATTTCTTTTATTTGGGGTTTTTTGTTATTACGCCATTCGCCCTGGGGTAAAACTGACTTGGTATGCATGTTCCTCAAGTTGTTACGATTACAACGATATGTAACATGTATAACTTTTCTTTTATCTGATGGCCTGTAAAAAAATTCAAACCATTGTTAACAAATATATTTTTCTTAAAATCGCTACATTGCCATGCTTATAACGCTTTTATCCTTTGGTCTGTGGGGCTGAGCGAGGTGTTATTTTTTGCGCCATGATGTGTTCTTTCTATCGGTACCTTGACTGCACATATTCGACTTTTTGATCACTTTTTATTACATTTTTTCTGGATTTGATGCAACCAAAAATGCACAATTTTGCACTTTGGGATTTTTTTGCGCTAACGCCGTTTACCGTACGAGATCAGGAATGTGATTAATTAATAGTTCGGGCGATTACGCACGCGGCAATACCAAACATGTTTATTTATTTATTTACTTTTATTAAAAACCTGGGAAAAGGGGGGTTATTCACACTTTTATTAGGGGAGGGGGCTTTTTACTAATAATAACACTTTTTTTTTTACACTAATACTACAAACCCCTCCTGGGGGACTTCTAGTATAAGTATACTGATCTCTCATTGAGATCTTTGCTGTATAGTTAAACAGCAAAGATCAATGAGATCGGCACTCGGATGCTTTCGGCTGCTGCAGCCGAAAGCATCCGAGTGCCGAGCCGGGATTAGCGCCATTTTGGCGGAGACCCCGGCCGGCACCAGTCATAGAGATTGCTCCTCCGGGACAACGGTACATTAGGCTATGTTCACACAACATCAAAAACAGAGAAAAGGCGGACGATTTTGGAATTGAAAATAATGTCTGTTATTGCTGCAATTTAACTGACTGCTATAGCAATGCATTGAAGTCAATGGAAAGATGGATGTCCAATGAACACAATGTATTGGATAACAGACATTTTTACCGCAGATGTCAAAATAATGAACATGAATATTATTGTTAGACGTCTTTTGCAAACAGTGGACGTTTTTTCGTAGTTCACACACAATTTTTCTTTTCTCACCATTTTTTCTCTGTTTTTACTATTAAATTTAATGGACTTTTCAATTAAGACACACCCAAAGCCCAATCAGTAACCAAAACTAGAATAATGTACAAACAGCTGTCATTGCACTAAGGGGAGGCCAGACAGCTAAATGCCGTCCGTTATTTTAGACTCAAAATGACGAACGTCATTTTAAACGAAGCAGAAAAAAACGTGTGAACATAGCCTCATTCTAGTTTGGGATTACTAATTGGACTTTGGGTGTGGCTTTAATCGAAAAGTTCATTGAACGTAAAAGTAAAAACGCTGAAAGGAAAAACTTTGTGTGAACAACAAAAAATTTATTGCAGCAATAACGGATGTCTTTTTAAGCAGAAAAAGCCAATGCTTTTTCTTTTTTTTTTTGAAGTTGTGTTAACATAGCCATACAAAGCTGAATACCTGTGTACTATGATTATCTATGTTTTTCTTTTAATAATATAAAACATCATAAACATAAAAGTGTATGTATTACAATTAGTGAAACAATATGTACAGATACAGTATATACACACTTGTCATGCACTTTTAATTATATATCAGGTTATAAAATATTCCAGCATGTTTTTATTGTAGCTGTGTATGTAAGATTTCTTTGTGACATCCAAATTAAAGAGATCTTATCTGTATCTATGCAGATAATAAATATTTATAAATTCCACAGTGTTAACAATCGGGGTTTCGTGTCTAGCAAAACTGTGGCAGCCTGAGCTACTGAATAATACAGAAAATCAGCATCTTTATCTAGAGCAAAGTGTCAAAACACTGACTTAGATGTACATGTCTATTACATACATATACATAAAATACATTTGTGGATGCAAAAATCTATGTTGCAGCCCTCCCCTTAGAATACAGACATATCCACCCATGAAATCAACTAGCAGAATAAATATTGTGAGCGTGACAGCTTTAGAGAAGAAACAAAAAACCTGAATTGTTTAAAGGTGGTAATCACTTTGATATTACCATGCAGCTTTCAATGAATGTAAGTACAGCATGGCCATATGTAATAGTCACCTTGAGGATTAAAACATACTACAGAGATTAAACAATACATTTGACAATAGTATTAAAGAATTACAAATATTATTATTAGCAGCTGCTACACATGTACTCTATGCCTTAAATTGTTCAACTTATTGATCTTTATAGACAGGCCATTGTCATTAGAAGTACTTATAAATAGAGGATCAAAACTGAACAAAATATTTTAACAATATCAAGAATTAAAAGGTATATATAACAATTTACATGCATTAAAGAAATCTTTCATATGTAATTCATGTTCCAAACTGCTGACATAGCTGTTAGGTCAAGGAGAAACATTGTACCTTTCATATATCCAGCTGTGACTGCAGAATGTAGAGACATGCTTTTATTTGGTGCCAGAGGCTTCTCCAAGCTCCTAAAAAGCTGTAAGCTGTAATGTTGCCTCTCTCTTTCTCTTTCCCTGCTTGATTGACACCAGGAAGCTGAGTGGAAAGCAGGTTCAGGTATGGGGGTATGTAAGGAGGTGTTACAGCTGCACTTCAGGAGCTTAGGAAAGCCTCTTTGACTCTGCCTATATAATAAAAGCATTTCTCTATATTCTGGAAGCACAAATGGAGATATAAAAGGTAATACTTGTTCCTTAACCTAACAGTTATCTAACAGTGCCAGCAGTTTAGAACGTGAATTGCAGTTGACAGATTTTCTTTGATATTTATTGCCTCTATTACCAGGTGATATTCAAGACAAGAGTAGGGAACTGTTAATATAGCAAACCACTATGTAACAGTGCAGTGGAAGCACCATAGGCTGCATTGTGTAATATAATGCATTCTACGGCATTGCCAGGAATTCAGTCTCCAGCTCATGACTGAATAGACAGTATACCTGCAGGATTTTTAAAGTGTATCTTTCCCCCATCACAGAATGATCGGTACTCTTTAACAAAAGTAGACTAGTTAAAGAGTTTGTTCAGTAGGAGAGCCCAGCAGTAAGTATTTATCTTCTGTACAGTGCCAATTCAGGAGAAACCCCATCCCGTGCAGTTGGGTGAACGCTCCTCGATTGCAATCCCTGATCTCTCTTCCGCTGCAGTAATTGATCAGGAGAACAGTGGAGGAGTGTTCACCCTGCTGCACAGGATGCCGCTGGTATTTTTTGTGTTCAGGTGGCCCTGGCGAATGATGGTTGCACTACCACTCCTGTCTGGTCAGGTTGGAGGGAAGTCAAATGTCACAGCAGCGGGCTGGGGGGCACCGTGTTGCAGATGGCAGCACAGGGCGGCCTGTTGGGGGGGCACCAGGTAGAACAGCACTTAGGGGTCGCTGGGTAGCAGATGACAGCACAGGGTTGGCGGGGTAAGGGTGGAGCGCTGAGTAGCAGATATCACAGCAGCGGGTGTAGGGGGATTCCGGGTAGCAGATGACAACACTGAGGGGGCACCGAGTGGCAGATGACAACACAGGACGGCCGGGAGGGTGTGTGTGTGTGGGGGGGGGGGTGATTGAACTATAACTCCTGTCATTGCTCCAGGCCATGGCACAGGAAGGGCCCTGTTATCAGTTTTTACATGTAATTTCTACATATACTGTGCCCTATGCTGGACCCTTTAGGTATAACAACCAGGTCATGACGTCACTTTTTTTTTTTTAGAAACTGAACCCTTCCTGATCTACTAAATTGAGGGAAATAGCACTATGGGTGAGATTTATCAAACTGGTGTAAAGTAGAATTGTCAGATTCCACCTTTCATTTTTCAAAGACTCTGAAAAGTGGAATCTGATTGGTTGCTAGGGGCAACAAAGACAATTCTACTTTACACCAGTTTGATAAATCTCCCCCTATATGTGTATTTGCCATAATAAGTGTACATTATGAATTTGTCTAACTTTGCTTATTAAATAACATATTAAAAATATTTTGGGCGGAGTTCTCCTTTAACAAACATCTCAACATGTAATAATTAACCCCTTAAGGACCGGGCCGTATGGGGTATGAGTTTTTTGCTCCATGATCTCTAGTTTTTATTAGTAACATGTTTTTCTAGATCAGACGTATTGATCACTTTTAATTAATTTTTTTATACATAAAATGTAATTTATAAAAAGCAATCTCTGCGTTGTTTTTTTTTACCGCTTTTTGTTAACGCCATTAATCATGCGGGAATAATATTGTTTTATTTTAATAGATCGGACGATTACACACGCTACGGTATATTATATGTTCATTAACTTTATTACTTTTTTGTGTTTTATGTATAAAATGGTAAGGGGTGATTTTCACTTTTATTGGGGGAGGGGCTTTGCCACATTTTTTAAAACTTTTATTGATTTTTTTTACACTTAGGGGACTTTTACATCAATACATCAGATTTCATACACTGATCACTGCTAAAACATAGCATAGCAGGTATCAGTGTTATCAGCGATCTTCTGATAGAGCCTGCCTTGGCCTGTGGCAGACTGCACAGAGGTAAGTAGTAGACCTCCGGCAGTCAGGCAGACATGCTGCGGGGGTCCCGATCGGTAAGTGACAGGAGATGCTCCTGTCACTTACACATAAACATCGCTGAGTTTAAGGGGGTAGTGGTGAGCGGCCACAAGATCACGGTCGCCCGCCATTGAGGGTGGGGGCCTGGCTGCAGATAGCAGCCAATCCTCACCTGCCATGGAGCCTGCTCCATAGCCCGAGACCCCGGCAGGGCGTATATTAACGTCCTCCTGCCTTAAGGCCTGACAGCGGGGGCGAAAATGTATGCCTGTGGTCCTTAAGGGGTTAAAAGAAAAAACAAACTACATATAAACATGATTACAGAGTATAGAACATATCTAGTGTGAACATATATCTATAAATACATAAATATATTTGTACTATATAATATTTATTAGATTTATTAGATTAGATTGACATTTTTGTGCTACATAAACCAAAAACTAAAATGGTATTTTACTATTTATTTTAATAAAATTCAACAGGACAGAATTAAACAGATTGAAAAAACTAAATTGTCCACAGGTAGAGTAAAAAAAAAAATCCTCTTAGCTCTTAAACTTTATGCTTTGCCAAGCAACTGATTTTGACAAAAAGCCAGTCTGTGTCTTACATACAGGCACAATAAATAAAATACAGTACAAAATTGTATAGGTCTAGTGAAAGCATGGGATTATCCAGGAGAATTACTTTACGAAAAAACATAAAATGGAAAAAGTATATTGCGTGTTTGAGAGAAAGAGTCTTTGTTCTCAGAAAAATTGCAGAAAAGCTGTTTGTTTTTTTTGCGAACTCTAACAATCAGAAATAGGTATGATTAATTCTAAACAGATTTAGACTGTTGTTGCATGGTCTGTGTATATTAGGTCCAGAGGTGTAAGATGCAGGTTAGCAGTCAATAACGATATATGATACATTCTTAAATAAACCCATAAGACAATATATGATCTTGCTATAGACATTCTGTATAAAGAAAGGAAGCAGAATATAAAACAAAGAAGCTTTTAAGAATATGCATGATGATAATATACATAGTCACACTTCTATAATCCCAGGCACATGCCTTTTTCCTGTATGACTGGGTTTTAAATCAAACAATGTTAACTTTTTAAAATATTATTTCAATCTGACAGCTGTTAGGGATCACAAGGTAAATGGATTCAGACAATTCTGACCTAGCCTTAGGTGAAAAAAAAGAAAACATCAAAAAAATCTCTAAAATGAAAAGTTTGTCAGATTTACTACTAGATTTACAAAAATACAGAATATAGCCATAACATGGATATCCAGGAAATGTTGTTCCCATGATGTCAGATGCAAAGGTATTTACTCAAATCCCGGGATTGAAGTCCTACATTATGCAGTATAAAATTACACCTCATAAATATCTGGCTACAATATGAAAACATTTCACAAAGTTTAGATTTCCAATAATTGCAACATATAGCATTATGTGAAAATCTGAAATAAGTGCAAAGTAAGGCTGGAGTTTTTGTGTAACAATTTCTAAAAGTGGCAATAACTGCAGACACATGGCTCTTTATGAAAGCTAGTGTGCCTCTCTTGTGTAACTACAAACACTTGTTGCTGCCTATTGAGTCCTAACAATAAACTGGTAAGCTAGGTATTTAAAAGAAGAGTATTAATCTAACGGCCTCATAGTAAAATGTTAATGCATGCTTTATATAAAAACTCCCCAGACTGCTTATGCATATAGCTTTAGATAAAGTAATGTCTTATTAGCTTGTTTTTTTGTATATGCACTGCATGAACAGGTGCACACAACATGTATTTGTAAAAGCACCTAACAACTTGAAAGCATACCAATTCTGATGAGACTAAGAGATTTATACAACAGGTAAAATTAATGTGTTTCATTCTGGGTTCTATCCAATCCCTTGGAATACAAGCTACACTATGTAGTTTTAATGCTTTTTATACCCTTAGGGGCACATTATCTGCACTTTTATTTTGCGCTTGCAATATTTTTTTACCATACTGCACAAAAACTCACATACCTTACTCAAAATTTATCATTAAACAAAATAAAGGCTCAAAGAGAATGTTAAATGTGCCTTTTCATTTTTTGCTTTTTAACCTAATGTTAGAAACAAAACATGAATAATAGAGTCATATGTATGTAAAGGATTCATCTTAAAGTCAATGTACCATCAGGCCTGAAGCACTGGAGACGGGCTGAACCACCCCCAGTAGGAGGAAACCCACACCCCTTTATGACACTGCTTCATTGATTCTAATGGAGCCGCATCATAGAGAGGTGGGGGTTTCCTCCCACTGTGGTGCCTCCTGCCTCCAGTGCTTTAGCCCGGGCCTGATGGTACATTCACTTTAAGGCTATGTTCACACTAAAAAAAGAGAAAAGACGTCCGCTTTTTCTTTTTAAAATGGTGTCCGTTATTACAGCATTTTGATTGACTTCAATAGAATGCATAGAAATCATTAGAATGATAGTTACCCAGCGCACACAGTGTAGTAGATACCAGACATTAGCACAGACGTCAAAATAATGATCATGACGATTATTAGTGGACGTCTGTTAAAAACAATGGACATTATTTTTTAGTTGTTCACACACAGCTTTTTGTTTTTCACTATCCTTTCACCGTCTTTACGATGATAGCTCATGTATTTTTTAATTAAAGACACACCCAAAGGCCAATCAGTCCACCTGAACTAGAATACTTTACCAACAGCCATCATTTAATGAAAGGCGTCCAACATAATTTTCAACTCAAAATGATGGATATCATTTTAAAAGTAAAAACAGAAAGAAAAACATCAAATATAGCCTAAAGAGTACAAGAAACCTGGACAATTGAGTAATGCATAAAATCTTAAAGCGACTCTGTACCCACAATCTGACCCCCTTAAACCACTTGTACCTTCGGATAGCTGCTTTTAATCCAAGATCTGCCCTGGGGTTCGTTCGGCAGGGGATGCAGTTATTGTTTTAAAAACAACTTTCAATCCTACAACGCTGTGTCTAACGGTCGGGTCTTACATTTGTATATGTATTAGGCTGGCACAACCTCTCCGTCCTTCCTCCCCACCCTCCTCAGCATTAGGAATGATCCAGGAACATTTACTGCTGTTTCAGCTTTGCACAGGTGTCTTAACGATCCAGCCCATGTTCAGTATGCACAAAGCTGGGGAATAGGAAACAATCTGCCTGGAGCATTCCTAATCATGAGGAGGGTGGGGAGAAGGGAAGGAGAGGTTGTGCCAGCCTAATGCATATACTAATGTAAGCCCCGGCCGTTAGACACAGCGCTGCAAGTTTAAAAGTATTTTTTAGGACAATAACTGCATCACCTGCCGAACGGACCCCAGGACAGATCTTGGATTAAAAGCAGCTATCCAAAGTGGTTTGGGGGGGACAGATTGGGGGTACGGAGTCGCTTTAAACCAATTGGGTGACAGGCATGTCACCTTTATAGTTTAGATTTACTATACTATATTTCAAGATATATCCATATCCAACCCTATCCCCATCCTACTACCTACTTTTACGTACTTGTTCCTTTCCTTGAACAGCTGTTGAGCGTTGTGTCTCAAACATCAAGAACTCTGACTTCTTATATCAAGTATGCCAAACTTTTTTTTTGCTTGCTGACTGACATCAGGCTGCGGGGTTTTGAAATGTGCTCTGCTCCATGCCGCTCCTCCCCAGGTGCTGGAAAAAAGATAGATCCAGTCCTGGGAAACTGGGAGACGTTTACCAGGATGGGATCCATCTTTTCCCAGCACCTGGAGAGGATTGGCATGGAGCGGAGCACATTTCAAAGGGACTGTCATGCTTCTTAAAGGGGTTATCCAGCGTGGGGGCTATTTTTAGATCTGGCCGGGGAGGAGGTGGCTGAAAGAAAAGACGTCCACTCACCTCCCCGGTTCCATCAAAGGGTCCCACATCGCGACGCTCTGGTGAACCGGGCACCGGCGCAACGCGATGCGGGACCCGCCGCTGGTGCCGGGGAGGTGAGTGGACATCTTTTCTTTCAGCCACCTTCTCCCCGGCCAGATCTAAAAATAGCCCCCACGCTGGATAACCCCTTTAAGTCCAAGGTAACTTACAACATCTTACTGACAGATTACTTTTTTTTAATTAAGGTAATGACAATTTGGAGACTTCTGGGAAGAAGGGGGGGGGGGGCTGGGGTTGGTAGACACATATGACAGTAAGGGGGGGGGGGCTAGAATCTTCTTGGATTCCCATATTTACACAGTAAAACATAAAAATAGGCCTAATGGCACTTTAACTTGCACACTCAAAGCCTTTTTGACTTAAAGGGGTATCCCATTAAAATGAATGTAATATATAAAAATGTAAATATGCTAATAAGAGTACAAGGTACACAGGGGACCCTGCTCTGTATCAGTAAAACTGTGCGGCAGTGCTGGAGCAAGGGACCAGAAGCTGTAGGGCTTAGACAAGTCTGCAGTTTCCAACATGAATGTTGATAGTGGCAGAGATGGCAGGAAAGATGGACCATCATACCCACTAAGATGGCATTTTCTTCTTGATGCATGGATTGGCTTGTGTTTTAGAATGCTGCCCTCTGTTAATTCTGAACTTTCCATAGCACTTATTACATTGAGTGTAGGACTTTTCTGTTAGCAATCTCTGTTTTACTTCACATAAGTTAATTTGTATGGACTTTGCTAAAGCATGTGACACTGTCCCTCATCGACACCTGATGGTACACTATGATGGTCTATGAGTTTAGAAAGTAGTTGTTTTTTCTCATCTTAAATAGCATACTTATAATTGTAGGGCTCCTCACATTGCTAGAAGTTGCTAGCTTGTTGTCTAGGTTACCGGCCACCTCTCTGCTCTAAAAACAGTGTGTATATAGTGTATATGTATAGAGATATAGTGTATATATATTATGTATTATGTATATATATATATATATATATATATTATGTATATACTGTATATATTATGTATATAGTGTATATATATTATGTATATAATTTATATAAATATGTATAATATAGCTATGCATATACCAGCCAGGCCACTGCTTTTACAGCAGAAAGGTGGTCTGTAACCTAAGCTGTCAACAGTAAAATAGAAAAAGCAGCATATCAGGTGGAGGCAAGTTTTCTAAATGAATGTCATTGCAGTATAACTGTAGATGTTGAGATGGAAATACACTTTAAACCCTTAAAGTCAAAGCCAATTTTCATTTTTGCGCCTTTGCTTTTTCCACTTTATGTTTAAAAGGCCATAGCACTTGCATTTTTTCACCTAGAGACCCATATGAGCCCTTACCGAGCTTGATCAGGAACGTGATAATTTAATAGTTTGGGCGATTGCACGCGCGGCGATACCAAATATGTTTATTTATTTATTTTTTAAAATGGGAAAAGGGGGGTGATTTGGACTTTTAATAGGGGAGGGGATTTTTTTTATTAATAAAAAAAACATTTTTACGTTTTTTTTTTAACTTTAACTAGAAGTCCCCCTGGGGGACTTGTATATACATAGCACTGATCTCTCTTAGAGATCAATGCTGTGTATATACACAGCAATGGTCAGTGAGATCGGTGATACATTGCTCTGGCCTGCTGCATACCACAGCAATGTATTGCCGAGCCGGGATCTTCCCCTGCGATTGCATCCGTCCCACTAGACACCAGGGAAGCATTGAGCTAAACATCTAAATGCTGCTGTCAGGTTTGACAGCGGCATTTAGATGCTTAATTAGCCGGCACGGCAACGGGACCTGCACCTGCTAGTAGAGGTGCTCCCCGGCTGTACATAACAGCCGGAAGCGGCGCCATTCAGAGTGGGGTCCCGGCAGGACCCCTCTCTAAACTTTCCCTGGGTCACTAAGGGGGATGCTAAGGGGTTAAAGGACTATATTTAGAGAGTGGTGGTCAATGATTCCTACTCTGAATGGTCCCTGATTATTAGTGGTGTACTCCAAGTTTTATTCCCTTAGCCTGCAATATCGAAATGAGGTAGCATCCCTTGTGAATGCACATAGAGTGTAATGGACAACAATGTATCAACAATTACATATCATACCACTATTTGATTGCTTTCACATAAAATATGTAGTAATAAATCTGAAATAAATAAGCTTTTAAACAACGGTTGATGAATGCATTTGACATTGGATGACACAGACTATATAGTAAAGACTCCTCCATTAATAACATTGCTAAAATGGATTCTCCAACAGCAACCTATGGACATGACTACATGGTATTTATAATATAGTTACATTGCAGTATATTGTATAATATTGTGTTGTACTCTATATGCTTCTGTGATCTCCTTATTTTAAAGCTCAAATAAAATCTTATTTTCTGCACATGCAAAATATTATTTTGTAAAGCCTTGATTAATGTGGCACTATTATTAATTCCCTCCTACCCCATAATCACATTAAAGCATAATAGGCTCACCGTTGAAGGCACTGGAACAATCTCAAAGTGGAATGACAGGGGACTGGAATGATCCTTTTGTCAAGAGGAGTGACAAGGAACTTGAATGATCTGAAAGTGCAACAACAGGGGACTGGAACAATGTAAAAGGAAAAGATACAGCAATAGCTATGACCCAAACTAAGAAAAGTAAGAAACAGTGGAAGTCAGAAAGACAGAAGAGAAAACTGGTGTGACTCTAACAAGACAAGCAAATGGGGAAACAGAAAAAACACAAATAAAATTTGCTTCTATACTTATGGTCTGCATGGGGACATATCTCCCTTTTTCATTTGGATTCTACATCTAACAAGACAAGACATGGAATTCCGAGGCTGCTTGTTTCAAAACATTAAAAACACAGGGTCACGTAAGAGAGGAGACGTGTAATGGATGACTTCCATACGAATGGCAGGAATAAATTGTAATTAAACACACATATCTATAAATCTTCTCATCAGTTTTAATAAATGATTAAATATAAAGACTACAGCGTTATATATATTTACTACCATACAGCGATTATAGGACATATAATTTTGTGTCAATAATCTTTGTTAGAATTCTTGGTGAAGTGTGTTAGCATCCAATGATCATCCTATAGAAGCAACCTACTTTATAACAGATGTCTACTACAAAAGGTTCTGCAACAAATATACCACAGGTGAAAAAGTAAACAGGAAAAAAAAAGTCTCTCACTAGGTACACCCAACCTTACTGGCCATGAAAACTCAAACAAAATGGCACATGTGTGGGATATACAACAGTAAGTCAGAATGGGTATTTTCAGAGACTGGTCATGGTGACTATTGGACCATTCACAGCAGAATGCATCCTTTAGTTAAATTCTTTGTAGGAATAATATTGACTGCTTCTTAAATTAAATTGGTCAGATCCCTCTCAAACCCCAGTGAGAATTTCACCTAATACATGTACTGTACATATATCTTAGTGTGAGGGTCTGTTCACCTCACATGAAGTGCACATCTTACAAATACCACAAATGGATGCTCCATACCACGAACGGATGTCAGAAGTCAAATATTCATCAATATCCTTGAATTGTTAACTTAACAAGAGTTTGTTATCATCATAAATGTTATCACCATGACAGTTTGTCAATGTTTGGGCCTTTTGGGGTGACTTCACACGCACTGTCGGACTGGCCCACCAGAGGAGCAGAGGATCCTGTGGTGGGCCCCCAGCTTTAGAACCAGCACAAACACTGTCTGACATGTTGTTTCTCACTGATTCTTCATTGGTGGGCCCCCAGGGTCATTTCCTCTGGTGGACCCCAGTTCCCCCAGTCCGACACTGAATCACACGTATCGTATTGCAGCGGATTTCATGCTGCAATTTCCGCAGTGAAATCTGCTGTGATACTCTGTACTATTAGCCACAGCCTATTTAACTGAGCATCTGCCGGGCTAACAAGCAAATACATTATCTGTCTGCGCTTCAGTTTGCTTCTCCAGCTGCTGGGTCAATGACGTTCAGCCAAGCAGTGCACTGTCGCATCGCAGCCACTGATTTGCTGAGTGGGATGACAGTGACCCGGGAGCCAGAGAAGCAAGTTGCAGCACAGATAGGTAATGCATTTGCATGTTAGCCCAGCAGTTGCTGAGTTAAGTAGGCCATGGCTATGTTCTCACAGTGGAATGGAAATCCGCTGTGAGAATGTGGTCATATTCCGTAACAGTACACAGTATTGCAGTGGAGTTACTCTCAGAGTGAAATCTGTGGTGATGTGGTACGTGTGAAGGCACCCTTAGACAGTAAATTAAAATGCAGTATATAGTTAACCACTTTGCACTGACTAATGACATATACAGTATATGTTTCTAAACCATGTTTAAAAAAAAACAAACATCATAGTATTTACTAAAATATGTTTAACTTATTAGAAAAAAATGTGTATGTATATCATAAACTCTTAAATGCATGATTTATATTTTATCCCCATAGCCTGCAATATTGAAATTAGGTAGCATCCCTTGTGAATGCACGTAGAGTGTAATGGACAACATTGTTTCCACTATTGCATATCACACCACTATTTGATTGCTTTCACATAAAAATATGGGAGGGATAGCCTTATGAGCATTGAGAAGCAATTCAAAGCAATCATAGTGTTGGCAATAGAAAGTATTATCTCACACAACCAGCTCATCTAAGTTTCATAATACTTCATCTTTTTCTCAATAGGATAAAAAAAGAAAGTGTTAGGATGGACAAATTTCAATCATTTGTAGAAGGAAAAAATAAAAAAAATAATAATTTCAGTAAGGGCTGTCAACCAAACGAACATAAACAAAATCTTGAAATGAGAACATGTAAAGCAATTAAAAAATAAATAAATATATATATATATATATATAATGGTAATTTGAAAAAAAATCTAAACTAATTTTATGTGAGAAAATAAATAATGCTTGTCAGCAGGAGAAAGTAGGAAAACAAGATCATGCTCGTAAGATGATTCCCAAACATGCACTTAAAAAGTGATACAATGTTGACCCATCCTGCTCAAGGATATTAGAAGTTAACATTAGGTAAGTCTATAGATGTATCCTGTGAACAGATTTTGTATCTGTGTATAAAAATGTAATTCAGTCCATGAGGTGAATGGAATCATATTAGACAAGGGACCATCCCATTAAAGGCTTTCCTTCGTAGTCAGTTGTTCAAGTACACACTCATGCTTCCTTCTTCTATATGCTGTGCCATAGGTGATTGGAGGTACAATTTTTACCTTAAAAGCATGAAATTAAACTTAAACTGTGTGCTAGTGATTTATTTTATATGCCGTTTAAAGGGGTCGTCTAACACCAAATCCATGTACATTTGCTCCAATAGTATATATAAGGACATCATAATGGGAAAAATGGGCATGCACCCATTATTTGCCAATTCAGAGCCACTCTAACTAAATAGTAGTATTGGCAGTGCATCCATACCAGTATGTATTCATGCTATTTTTACTTATATGTTTGCTCCATTCATGCTACCTCCTTTTAGAGCTCTGTATTCCTGATATGAATGTATAGCAATTGATTTGCAAATTATTTGCATCTCATTATTAATTATGCTCCTTTTCAGTTTTGTTTTAATTTAAATTTTCTAGGCAAGGTCTTTGTGACTACTTGTTCTAGTTATTTTCTACAGGCCATGAGGGTAAAGATCTCCTTACAATCATGTCAGTGTTTCTTGCCATAGAAAATCAATCAAACACTGGAAAAACAACAAAGTCTATTTTTTGAACCACAACCATTAATTTAAAAAAATTACTCCTGTGAACATGAACAATTCATACCAAGATCCCCAGTATGAGTTACTCACCTGTCTGAGGTCCAGCGGCTTTCTTCTGTCGCTGCCATCCTGGTCTAGTCAGTGGCACTGGGAGAGGGTGAAGTGGCGTGTAACCAAATGCAGAACTTTGCCAAACCACCAATTGGTAGTTTCAACTGGACTGTCAATTAGCAGGGGCAGTCAGTGGACCAATCAGATACTAGGCTAGTAGCCAATCCATATAGCTCTCTATTTAAATCTGCTGTTTCCCTTATTTATTTCCTATTTGCCGCGTACTATATTTTTTATACTATCCGCTGTTTTTGTGGATTGCTCTCTTGTCTTATAGGAAAAAAACTTGGATTGTTACTTGTCCCTATGTCCAGTCATTGTATACTGGTTTTACCCTCTTTACCCTGGCTCAGAAATGAGATTTTGCTTTTATGTATATTCTGCCTATCTGGTATTGACCTATTACCTATTTGTTTCTTTCTCATCTGTTTGCTCCACCAGCCTGTGGTTACACTGCAGATGCAGAGAGTACACATCAGAATCCATGCTAACTGGAGTGGCTGAAGTCTAGGCTGTGTTTTTTACATGATTTTCTTTTTTTACATTATTAATTACACCTGTACCTGTCACCCCCTAAAAAACTTTTGACATGTAGCAGAGACATGTCAAAAGTTTTTTCATTAGCAAAATGGGTGGGGAGAGAGGCAAGCTACTGCCAAGCTCTGTGTCTCTGTGAGTAAAATGAAGTTATAGATTTACAATATGTGCACACCTCAGTTATGGACACAGAGCCGGAAGAGTGTACGCTGAGCATGAATTTCTCCTTACTCATTCCCCTCATCGGTTGTGGTCTGAATACTCTGAAAACTCTTGATATGTATTTACGATTTTTTTTAAACACATTCAGAAAATAAACTAATGTGCTGCAGACTGTTATTGTCAAATGTAAGAGCTGTCACAGCCAGATATCAGCTGACACATATTGGCAGCAGTACCTGAAAAAATGCTATGTCAGAATAAAAAAAATAATGTAAAATATAATAAGACATACTTCATCGAATAAGACATAGAGAGATCAGGACCTCTTTTTTTTCTTTTATAATCAATTACATATGTTCTTGGGTTCTTATTTTCACATTTAGTACTACAAATTTGTATTGTATTTCCCATAGATTGATCATTTCCTCCCCTGGTGAAACTGCCTCTACTCAGTGCTGAGCTACACAGGGCACTAAGAGTGATATATGAATTCAGCGGTTCCTACCTTGTCACATGTCATCAAGAGAGATGACTGTTCAAATGCTTTTAAATTGTTGAACGTGTAGTGTAATGACACTGCTGCGGTCCCCATTGCATTGTTTGAATGCTGCCACTGCCATTATCGCCTGTCAGTTACATATATACGCATATACAGTAATGCCTGTCTACATTAACAGATGAAAAGTCTCAAGAGACAATAGTTTACATGGTTACATGTACATGATGTTTTTCCAAACCAACAAGCTTGTGCTTACAAACAAATACCAAGCAACTTTGTCAATCAACCTTGATATTTTCATGGCTAGATGTATTTTTGAACATTAGTATAATATTGTGTTTTTGGAAAGAAAGATTTAAGATGTCTTTTGGTAGTATAAATATTCAACTTTCACGTCATACATCATTTGTCTTTAGAATCTCCATAGAGGCTATCCTCACAGATGCACTGACTGGTGCATCGTAAAGTTGAAGCGCAAAGTCTATTCAGCACTTGAGTATGTACATTTTTATAGGCATCCATATCACATTTTGTCCATGAAACAGATTATAGCATATGGGCATGTATATGCAAAGAAGCACTACATCTTCTGCACGCATGGTGCCTAAAGAGAACACTGGGGCTAGAATTTTCTGGTTTAATATATTTGGATGGTAAACCACTTTTAAAATATATATATATATATATATATATATATATATATATATATATATATATATATATCCCATTTCTACATCACTGACATGTGTACAGAGCCATGTAAACATTGTTTATATAGCCTTGTGCCCAGGTTGAAGTGGCTGTCATCTTTATCTTGGACTGTATAGTGGTTTAATTCTTCTGGTCAAGTACGGGCCAATCCCACTTTGCTGAAGCAAGTCAATGATGTAATGACAAAAAAGGTCCTGTTCCTGGAGTATGGGGAGTCGACTGTGAAGATACAAGGAGCAAAAATCATAACTTCTGGTGGTGAGTATATTTACAAAATGGCTTCATACTGATGACTACAGCGTAAGCAAGTTGTATAACTTTCGTGATAGCAGGGTTACAGGGAGCTTTTCAAAATGCCAGACTACATCTTAAAGTAGGATGTACAGGTGTATGATCCTATAATGAACATCCATATGCCTCATGAGCCACATTCTATTGGCTGTTGTGTAATGGAAATGGGAGGAAAAAACTGTGTAGTGTAATGTAGTGCTATAAAAAAGTAACATATGATAATATAAAGATGGTGTGTGTGTGCTTCTGTATACACTCCATGGGGGGAAATATATCAAACATGGTGTAAAGTGAAACTGCCCCTAGCAACCAATCAGATTCCACCTTTCATTTTCCAAAGAGTCTGTGAGGGATGAAAAGTGGAATCTGATTGGTTGCTAGGGGCAACTGAGCCAGTTTCACTTTATACCATGTTTGATAAATCTCCCTCCATGCACATAGTTGTATTAAGCAAAATCAGCAGCATAGACACAATGCACAATATTAGTACATTCTTCTTGTCATCTGCAGACTTCCATATGAGTTGTTTCAATATTGCTTTTGAAATTCAATACATTTTATTTTTATGTATGTACTTATTCCGTATAAACGGATTTTTCATTAACCTGATTTTACGTGTAGGTTGCTATAACCTTAACTACCTGATACAGTATGTATAACTATGTACATCCCAAGGCTATGTTCACACGGCGTATCACACCGGCCGTTCCGTGACCCTGGTCATGTCACGGAACGGCCGGTCTGTGCCCAGATCATCATGGCCGGTACTTAATTACCGGCCGGATGATCCGTCCGGCCGCGGAGCTCTGATGCAGGCGCATCAGCGTGCACCCGCATCAGAGCTTCCATAGCCCACAGTGAAGCGAGCGGCCGGAGCCGCTCGCTTCACTGTGTGAACTGACAGGGCTTTCTGCGGCCGGAATTCACTGAATTCCGGCCGCAGAAAACTGACATGTCCGTTTTTTCCGGCGGCGTATGGGATCCCGGCGGAGCGTATACGATGTGGCAGTGTTAGGTTAGGATTTTATACAGATTTCAATGCTTTTTATGCCATCTGGGCTCTCTCTTTCTGTGCAGTGTCCCAGGCTCTTTGAACCTTCTCCAACCTTTGTTGCGGGTTATGCCTTCATCCCTTTTTAAAACCCGCTCCAGATCTAACTGTTCATGTATTTACACACAGATGGTTACTTCTTATACAGGAGATACTTCATCGGCAGTTCATGAGAACTTGGTGATGGAGCTGTCCCTAGAAGGACCTTTCTGAGTACTATGGAGTAGGTAATCTTTGGGGTGGCTACTTTCCTTCAAGCAAAAAGCTGCACAAACAACTACAGATATATATATTAAGATATATTGTGATTAGGTGATTAAATGTGATAAGATAAGTGAAATATGTCACCTACATTAGGTTTTCATCCACAGAAATAAAGAAATAATTTTACATATACAGTCTTCTGCACATACTGTGTTAGAGTGCTAGTCATACCATTCATGCATAAGAAATGAGTACACATGCTTTACAAAAGCTATCGTCTAAGTAATTTAAAAAAAAACAAAAACACTTGTTTTCAATACATACAGCCTTACCCCTTGTTTGCTCTTAAAATTTTTATCATTCAGTAATTCATACACAAAGAAAGCATTAACATGCCCATGAGAACTCTTAAAAGTGAAAAATAACACAGAGTGGGATGCCTTAAGCAAGCCACTGCATGGTTCATAGCCTAATGCTCCAGAAACAAGAACTTTTCTCAGAATTGATCACTTTCCTTGTTTTAGAGTGAAATGCTCTCAGGAGCTTACATCCATCTTCCTTCTACTTTAGGTTTTATTACTTCTTTTGTAATATTTAACACATCTAAAGACACCTTTAATTTTAAGGATTTAATGGTCTCCGACGAGGTACAATACCCGATGTATCTAGTTTGTTATAAACTAATGTAAAAATAAATGAATTATGGAGACTAACTTAAATTAAGATCGCAAGAGTTGAGCGAACTTTGAACATGTTTAGGTTCATCCTAACCCAAAGTCTCTGCATTTGATTACCAGTAGCAGAAGAAGTTAAATGCAGAAGTAGGGAGCCCCGAAAAACATAGACACAAAGTATCCTTTGAATAAATCACGGCTGTTGTTGAAATTAGCAACAACGGCTGTGATTTATGCAGAAGATATGTTGTATGTGAATAAATGGAATCCCGGCCGGAGCGTATACACGTGGTATATGCTCTGGCCGGGATTCCAACCTGCCGCATGAAAAACTGACATGTAACTTTTGTGTGGCCGCTATTCATTGATTAGCGTTCGCACAGACATGTCAGTTCACACAATGGAGTGTGTTGCACCGGCCGCACGCTTCATTGTGTGCAACTGTGAATTGGGATGTGGACGTACGCGAATGCCCCCGCATCCTAATTTAACAGAAATGAAGGTCATCTGGCGAATACTGCGGTACCGGTCGGGATGATCTTCAGTAACACCGGCCATTCTGTGACCCGGTCAGGTCACAGAACTGCCAGTGTTATACGCTGTTTGAACATGGCCCATGGCTGTATTCATGTTTTCCAGGCAGCCTTAGGGCTGGATCCACCTTCTGAAGCAGCTGGTCAAAAGTCCGGGTTTGGAAGAACCCGAACGTACTTCGTAGCTCGCTAATCTCTAGCACTAAAATATTAACGTGTGTTAACTAAAAATATTAATTCTATTTTTGGACCATACTGACTTATCATGTCCTTTAAAAAAAGAACAAAACAAAAAACACGAAACGAAAAACAATAGGATGCATGTACTGTATTGTACAGCACAGCAGAGCTTTAGGCATCTTGATGGTAGTGACTAATAACCATAAACAGCTGGGCATAGGCAATTACCTAAATCGAAATCTTACATCACCTCATTATTAGGATGAAGCCTTAAAACAATATCTCCAAGGTCTGCGTTGTACAATTTAGTAAACAGGAAAGTACCACATTTGACATCACTGATTAAGGCCAGGCATTTCCAACACTTCATACACATTTCTGAAATCCACAATGCATCAATTTTTAATAATTCCACTCTCTCTGCTCCATTAAAAAGATGGTAGGGGAAAGATTTTAGAGTAATTAATGATATAGTTAGCTGCTAAATATTAATAGGAATCGTAGTTCTGCATAAAATATAACATATAAACCTTGCCAATACAGACACACCAGTAATTAAAGTTGAATATGTAATTATGCTGATTTATAAGACAGGGAAAAAGTTACACTTTTTCAGGCTCTATGTAAACCATGGGTAATAGTTAAAGTTGTATTTTATGGTTTTAATAAAAGGGCAATGCACTTAATTTAGTGCAAGTTCAGAGCTGGTTTGAAGATCATAATCAGTCAGATAATGACTATGTACATTCCAGGGTACTTTTATGGATATTGGCTCAATAAGGAAGATTTTCTGCTTTTGCATCCCTCATGGTTATAGCAGCAGGATGTTAATAAATATGTGGCCTTTCAGCATCAAATGAAAATATCCTGCATATGGGTTTTTGGCAAAACTGATGCCATCATGTATATGATTTGTAAAGCCTGATAACCAGAATTCAGGTTAGCAAAACAAGCCGATATTCTGATGTTGTCATATAAAATTAAATGAACTGAAATGTTAGAATCATAAAACATCCAGCATTTAATAGCTCTAATATGTCTAAAAGGAATCATTCTATAGTCTCCTCTAAAGGTCACAAACTGTAGGTGAGTTTATTATCCATGTCCAGAAAATGTAAATAGTATTAACACATAATTAATAGCTATTTATATCTGGACAATATGCATGCCTATGGTACTTAGAAAACCTTGCTATAATAATCCTGCATAAAACAGTATTTATACCTAGGCTATGTTCACACAGTGTATTTGTTAAGACAAGAACGGCTGTTGTTGACGATTAAAATGCTTTAAAATGATGCACTGCAGTCTATGGGAACAATGACCGCTGTTTCCACATTGTAGTAAACAATGCCTGTTGTTCTCCTACGGCCGCACTTGTCAATTATTTGCAGCCGCTAATGCAGGAACAGCCGCCATTGTTCCCGCTTTGTTCTCACAATGTATGGCCATTCTGACAGCCGTACATTAAACTTAAATGGTTAACTAGAGTGCAGGCACAACCAAATGTGCCCACTTTCCAATTAAAATCATGTTCCTGTGGCCAATATGGTAATATCGGCTGCAGGAACATCTGAAACAGCGCCCATTGTTTATACATAGTGTGAACATAGCCCTAAAGTGATATATTACATTACATGTGGCATACACTGACTAGTATTT
Organism: Dendropsophus ebraccatus; assembly: GCF_027789765.1. NCBI lineage: Eukaryota > Metazoa > Chordata > Amphibia > Anura > Hylidae > Dendropsophus > Dendropsophus ebraccatus. The sequence continues at coordinate 103,909,135 of NC_091454.1, read as the reverse complement.
TTTATTAGACTGCGCTTATAACACAGATGCCTAATAATAATAATAATAATAATAACTATTTTGCTCTAGAAGATACTGTAGATATATTTATTGTTTACAGTGAAATGGTAAATCGGTAAAGATGTCTCATATTATGTACAGTTAATGAAGTGATTTTGTTTTTTCTTCATTGGAAGAGTTTTCTTTCCACAAGTGGTGTAGGTCAGTGCTTCTCAATTCCAGTCCTCAGGCCTCACCAACAGGTCACGTTTTGAGGATTTCACAGGTGTTATAATTATACTCAGTGCATTAGGTATTATCACAGCTGTTCTTTGTATGGGATATCCTTTAAACATGACCTGTTGGTGAGGCCTGAGGACTGGAATTGAGAAGCACTGGTCTAGGTTATCCTAAGTTAATGCACTGTTTTCAGCAGCCCTCTCCCCTGAAATGTAGAAAGGAACTGTTCCCCTCTTTAGTACATCCTTGTGCCCTAAAAGTTTATGGATAAAGACTATCTAAAGCAGCAGCTAAAGCCTTCCTGCCATGCCCAAATTTATTGATGCGGCCTAATATAATTATACTATGGAGTGAGCAATTAGTGCTAAGGCGAGTAAATTACAGACATACTGGGATAAGTGGAGAGATTTTAGAGCACTAGGAGATTCATTAGGGTGGGATACTTCACTGGGTTACGCCACAACTCCTTTAACCCCTCTACTTCCCTTTTTTTTTACTTCCCATGCAATGAGTCACCTGCCTATGTTTACTATCAACTGCAAAATACCACTACTGCATCATATACCAACTTCCTGTGTTTTCTTTAGCAGCCTATCGCTGCTGAATTAGTTTTATTTGCTGTTCTTATGTTTCGACAGGATGCACAACAACCCTTTCTAAAGCTAACGCTGTGTTTGCTAATGCTAATGTTTACAGTTACAGTATATAGACACTTCTGCCTTGCACATTTAGACCTGTCTATAACAATGTAAGGGCCGGTTAACACTGAGCAAACGCGGCACAAATCCCGCCGTGCTCAGTGTGCTGCTTTGAGCGAATGGGAGAGCGCGCGCCTGTCCACTCCCTCTCCTCTCCGCTGAAAAAATGAACATGTTCATTCCTTGAGCGGAGAGCGGCGGCAGCAGACAGGCACGCGCTCTCCCATCCACTCAAAGCAGCACACTGAGCACGGCGGGATTCCGCAGCGGAGAGCTCCGCCGCGGAATTGCGCCGTGTTTGCTCAGTGTGAACCGGCCCTAACCATCCTTTCTTTTCCTCATCTACCCTGTACTATGTCTATGCACATTGCTTTATTTTTCTGTATACAGCACTGGTTCAGTACACTTGTTCAGTTGCACATTTTTGCACAAAGCCCCAGCTTGAACAAAAATTGTGTAACTTTTTAATGTTTTGCTCCCTGCTCACAGACTGGATGAGAATAAGGTATGGCATTGCACAGGGGGAGGCGTGTCCTCCCTGTGAGCAACATTTTAATTTGCACATAAGGGCCCTTTTACACAGAAAGATTATCTGACAGATTATCTGCCAAAGATTTGAAGCCAAAGCCAGGACTGGATTTGAAAAGAGGAGAAGTCCCAGGCTTTCATGTATGACCTGATCTCTGTTTATAGTCTGTTCCTGGTTTTGGCTTCAAATCTTTGGCAGATAATCTATCAGATAATCTTTCTGTGTAAAAGGCCCCTTAAAGTGTACCTGTCTTTTTAACTTTCAAAAGCGAAATCAACAGTGGATGTGACATAAAGAAGGTTTGCAATTTACATTCATTTGTTTTTTTGTTACATGCTGTAAAACAAAGCTGAACTTACCAGAAATCAAGGTCCAGTCTCCTGAAGTCAGTTTCTTAGTCTTTTGCTGGTTGAAATAAAGACACTAAACACATACAAAAGACTAAACACATGCAGTCGCGGACAGTACAGAGAGTCACGGCTCAATGTGTCAGTAAATCAAATGACTGCCTTCTAACCTAGGAAAAATGGGGCTACCTGTGTTAAGACCCTTTGGGGAAAAAAGAGTCTAAACACAGAAAGTGCCATGTTTTCCATGATAACTTAAATTCTTTTTTTTTTTTTTTTAAAGAATGTATATTACAAACTTTCTCTATATCACATCAACTGCTGATTTAGATTTTGAAAGTTTAACGACAGTGACACTTTAAGCTGAGATTAAATTATAGCTAAAATCTATGCCTGCTTGCAGCTAGTGTAAACTTCCAAGGCTGCCATACAGTAAATCCAATGGAGCAGATACAGAGAGGAGTTTGAAATTAAGGCAATGTATGGAACACCCTTTAAGAAAAGTTAAACATTTTTCAAATTTACCATGAACATACATGACTGTAGATCCACAGCTGGAAGCTAAGTGAGCTTTGATGCACTGTCTCTTTTGTGTTATGGCTGTCTTCTTGCAAGAATTCCAACCTGTACCCAAGCTGTACTATTCCTTCAACAAGTGACCACAACTTGGCAGAGGCTAGTTTTTACAGCACATGTGCCTGTTCTCTCAGCTTCTAAATTCAGGACTGTTATGTCTAAAGTATGGAAACTAGTGATGCTTCAGCCTCTCCGGCAAGGTATGGTTACATGGTTATGTGACACAATCGGAGGGAGCGGTAATAGAAGAGCAAGAGAGTAAAGAGAAGACAAAGAGTTGAGGCTTAAAGGGGGATTCTATCTGAGCTTGTTATCTCAAATCCATAGGATAGGGTATAACAAGGTGATCACGGGTGTTCACAGACTTCTCTCCAGCACTACCCAGACATAGACGTTTTATAAGCAGACATGGGCTACTCTATTACCAGTTATAGAACAAAGAGGCTCACCTATTCGCTTTACCTTTATATTAGTGTTAGTAATAGTGGTTGCTACCAAATAACACTAATAATGGCAGTGAGGGTCCCTCAGTAACCCCTAGACGACCCTGGGTGTACCAGTACGTCCTGGGCCGCCTAGGGATGTTCTAATTGCTGTTGACAGCTGCATCCGATTACTTACTGCAGCCCATCCCTGGTGTCTAGTGGGGTGGATCCCCCCCCCCCAGGATGTTGTCCTGGAGGAGCGATCCACACATCCAGCTTGGGCCGGGGTCTGCGCCGTAATGGCGCTGATCGCAGCTCGGCACTCGATTGCTTCCGGCTGCAGCATAGATCTCAATGAGAGATCAGTGTGCATATACTAGAAGTCCCCCAGGGGGGCTTCTAGTATAAGTGTAAAAGCAAAAAAAAAAAAAATCATTCCGCTAATAAAAGTTTGATTCACCCCCCTTTCCTCATGTTATGAATAAAAATAAGTAAATAAATAAATATTCCTGATCTCGCACAGTAAACAGCGTAAGCGCAAAAAAGTCCCAAAGTGCAAAATTGTGCATTTTTGGTTGCATCAAATTCAGAAAAATTGTAATAAAAAGCGATAAAAAATTTGCATATGCGCAATCAAGGTACCGATAGAAAGTAAAGATAATGGCGCAAAAAATGACACCTCACACAGCCCCATAGACCAAAGCATAAAAGCGTTATAAGCCTGGGAATAGAGCGATTTTAAGGAACATATATTTGTTAACAATGGTTTGAATTTTTTACAAGCCATCAAATAAAATAAAAGTTATACATGTTACCTATCGTTTTAATCGTAACAACTGGAGGAACATGCATAACAAGTCAGTTTTACCCCAGGGTGAGCGGCGTAAAAACAAAAACCCTCCAAATAAAAGAAATGCGTTTTGTTTCGTTTTTTTTCAATTTCACCACACATTGATTTTTTTTTCTGGTTTCGCAGTGTACTTTATGAAAAAATTCAGCCTGTCATTGCAAAGTACAATAAGTGGCGCAAAAAATAAGGGCTCATGTGGGTTTCTAGGTGAAAAAAATGCAAGTGCTATGGCCTTTTAAGCACAAGGAGGAAAACGAAAACGCAAAAATTGAAATTGGCCCGGTCCTCTAAGGGTTAAATTCTATGCCAGTTGCCTCTATCAGCCTTGACTTGTCCATCAATACTCTGGATTTTGATTCTGATGATCAAACCAAAGCTATAAATGCTGGTTTGTATACAATAAATAGCACATACCTTGTAATACCACACCAATGTAGTATTTGTTATTTTTATGTAATAATCTTTTATTATAAATAAATGCACAATTAACTGAAAGGGAATGTGTCTGATGGTTTTACATAGTGTAACTAATCACGGGTGGGGGTTAGAGGCACATTCCCTGGCTGTAGCTTTAAATTTGTGAAGTTCTTCTAGTGAACTAAACAATTTCCATTTTTTTGTAAAAGTTACTGAGTGACTTATTGTCTCAAGGGCCTATTAATGCCATCCCCTACAACACAGAGGCTGTCAATAAAATTCAGGAAGAAAAGGCAAGGATCAATAGGGATAGAAATACTTAAGGTGATCAGCCTCACCTTAGGTGCACTTGTTGCTCAACTGCATGTATAAAAAATTCCTAAAACTGCTTGGCTCACAGGCAGAAGTTCAAATATCTAAAGTTAAGGGGCTTGTTACCTCTACCCGGAGCTCTGAATAGTTACACTATGTGAAATAGATTCCCTTTAAATATTTAATATTCTTTTAAAATACTTTAAAAACAAACTCAAACAAACTTCCAAAACTGGCTGGTTTCAGTCACTGGTTTCAGATTGAATTTAAAACCTAAAGCCTTCGTGATAGATACTTATTAGAGATGACTGAATTTTAAGCACATTCAGGTTCATCCGAATTTGAGCATGTGTCTATATTGGTGGTCTATAGTTGGATGCATGCTCAAGATTGGAGCATCTCTAATGTGTATTACATTTAATGGGTTATTTCCATCTAATAAAGAAATACCCTATCCCCATGATAAATAACAGGGAACTAACAAGTTGGACCCTCACCAATCCCAAGAACAAGGGCACAATTAATGTAGAATGAACAAGACCCACTGCACATGTGCAGATAGCACTCCATTTATTCTCTCTGAGGCCACTAAACATTGCTGAGTGCTGAATTTGGAATCTTTTGGTATCCCATATGTTGTGCATAGGGATAGCGTAATGAGATGAAATTTATCTAAAGGGCCCCCTAAATAATTCAAGGGCATAAATTCTTCACAGATTGTAAAGTGGAGTACCAAGACGCACATATCAAAAAGTGAAAGGTACATTCTAAGCTCACCTTTTAAGGAAAATGTAGTATTTTAGAAGCCCCCTATTAGACTTACCGCAATAGATGTGTCAAGCAAAAATAATTTCCAAAGGACTTATTTTGTCAAGCTAATATATGTTTGTATCGACCTTAGTAGCGACGGATAACAGCAAAGCTGTGCCTCTCACTGTTGTAGAACTATGGTTTCAAATAAATTAAAGTGTCACTGTTGTGTGGGAAAACTTTTCACATGTCAGAGAGACATGTTAAAAGCTTTGATTGGTCCGGGTCTGAGTGTTCAGGAGATAGAGCCGGGAGAAGATGCACTGCATCGCGTCATCTCCCTGAACTGTGTTAGAGAAAAAAAACAGGCTCATAATGTAATGGAGCGTGGTCCTCTCCTCCATTTATTCTCCGGATCAGTACGGGTGTGAACACTCAGACCCCGACCGATCAGAACCTTTCACGTCTCTAGGACATGTCAAAATTTTTCCCAAACAGCAGGTATACTTTAACACAAGTTAAAACAAAAAAAAAACTACAATTTTAGAATGCACTTACATGTGTGGTTGTGGCGAGCAGCCTGGACTGCTGTTTCCATTGCTGTCCATGTGATCCAGTGAACCATTGAGGTCTTCATGTACTGCTTGTAGTAAGCCAGTGGATGCATTGTTTATCAAACCTGTGTTACTTAGCAAAGGTAAACTGCTTTCTGCCAGAGCAGCCTAATAGGAAACAATAAAAAACAAAATTTTTTGTATCTTGATTCTTATAAAATATTGTGCATCTATCATTCTAAGTAAATGGATTGTCACACATTCGACATTACATGGACAGGTGATCAATGCGTAATCACTAGGGGATCACCCAATCGGTAGAACAGTGCTCCAGAGTGTTATATCCTTCCTACTGTATGACTACAGGGAGGAGGAATTAGAATAAAGTGCTGGTTAAACATGTGGTCCGTCACTCTATTCAATAGCTGTAGGGCTGACAATGGTAAGAAAACCATTTTAAAATGAATATTTATGACCAGTTGTAGGCAGCAAAAGAAAGTGTTAACATACACTCTACAGTATATTCCACTATGAACATCTAAATAAATGTTAAATGTGAGGATAGCACAAGTAATATAGGTGGTCATCTAGTATACATTGACTAGTAGAGATAATCATTAAAGGCTTCGTCTTCTGTTACACAGCTAAGGCAGTCTGGATCACTTACGCTTTCTGTTTTGCAGCTAGCTGACAATACCAATACGGGCAGTGTTGTTCTTATTGTAGAAATCTTTAATCTGTCTACATTATTTAGAATAATGCATGTATAATCCATGAGTTGTGCACTGCCCCTACTAGATTGTTTAATTCACAGAGAAACCAAATCACATGAGCAGTCATTTAGTTTGTGAAAATACGAGTGTTCCAGGACTTGCCACAGGGTGTCCTTCTTGCCACTTCACATCAAAAGCAAAAAGCATTAAAGCCAGAGTGTATTCCTCTTTCTAAGATGCACAACTGTATCAGGTGAAACTATTAATGAACACTGTAAAGACTCCTCAGTAAAACAAACACACTTTCTATAAAACAAGAATAAAAGCTATAATCTTACTTGTAAACTGGCATTAAGAGCTGCTCCATAGCCAAGGCTGGTAGGTATGTTTTTTACTAACGTTGGACTACTGCAAAAAACAAACAAACCAACACATGTTTAAATATTATGGGCTAAAAATTACTGTACAGTAAAAGTATCACTATTTAAGATAATTTTCAAGAATTTGAAAGAAGCAGTTATATCTATACCTAAGAACTGATGCTAATACTACCATTAATACTTAGAAAGAAAACTTATTAGAGCAGGGTATGGCTATGTTCACGATGTTTAAAAAAAAAGAATAGAAAAAGGCATCCGCTTTTTCCTTTTAAAATAAAAAGGAATACACATAGGGGGACATTTATTAAGTCCGTCATTTTTTGTGCAAGGCTTAAAAATGTCCCTGCAGTGCTGAGGCTCTGAGGATTCATGTAGAGGCACAATGAAAAATAGTAAATGCGGCATGCCACACCCCCTCTGCATGCGCTCACACCTCTCATTCTGCCCCCTCCCCACCCCTTTGGTGAAATTGGCTATGATGCAAATAAAATATTTGCAAATCCAGCATTTGGGAAGATATTTACATGGGGCCCATCTGCGCCATAAAAAGGTATTTTACCCTTATAATAAATGTCCCACAAAGTGTATTAAATAACGGACTTTGTGCGGATGTCAAAATAATGATATTTACTTTGCAAAAAAACTGACACTGTTTTTAGGGCCACAACTAGAAAAATCTACCAACTTCTGTCATTGTAATAATGGGCACACAGAAAATAAACATCATGTGAACATAGCCTATAGATTGTTTGCCAGTTATTTCCCTGTTTTGTCAATGTACAGTACACTGATAAAGTTTTAATATAATTAGAAAGTGTTAATCTGTTAAAATAAAAAGGTAAAGAATATTTTGAAACTAGGCTTTGCTTACTTTCTTGTGCGGGTCGGTAAAATTATGGCAGTGCGAAAATTGATATAGCTGTTGTTATGGGGGGGGGGGGGTTTAGGGCATTTTTGTGGGGAAAACTATAGTTCAGTATTGCCTTTCTTAAGGTACATACATTTTTTTTGATAATTTCTGATTTTATTTTTGTGGGAGCATTAAAATGATGAAAATCTGCCATTTGTTTTAGGTTATTTAACAAACAGGATAAATAACATGATATAATATATCATTATAAATGCAGAAGTACTGGGAATGTTTATTCTTTGATTGTTTGTATCTCTTACATAAGAAATAGGAAGGAATTTCAACTTTTTTTTTATATTTTTGAACTTTTCATTTAAAGGGTACCTCTCATTACGTGCTGGCAGCAGGACATGCTGTAAAAGAGAAAGACAGGTTTTTCCAGCAGCGCTGCAGACTGCATTGTATATATATGCAAAGGCCCCTCTGGAAGAATTATGTCTCCAGTGTGTGTTAGGAAGTGTTAGGAAGCGCATCTGCAGGATTTTTACAGCGTATCCTGTCACCTGTACCCTTTAACTTTTATTTTTGTTTACTGTAACTAGGGGGCTTGAACATGCCATTGCTTGATCACTTGCATAGTACACTGCAATAATGATGTATTGCAGTATATCATACCTGATCACATTGCCATAATTGCATCAATGCACAGCGGAGAATGATTCAGTGAAAAAGAAACTGCTGCCTAATTTCTTTGATGTTGCAGTTGCTAATAATTGGTCAGATCCCGGCTGACTGTATACAATAGACATGTAACTACCTATCCATGCATAACAATATGCTTGGGGTATTAGTCATTAGGCATTAGATATATTTGCAGACAGCTCACCATTCTTAAGGCCAGTAGCTAAGCTATGGAAGTGAGAAGATAGGCACTTATTAAGGCAATTCTTTGTTGAATAAAGATTTTTTACTGTGCATTTATTTAAAGAGCACCTGACACAAGACAGGTGTACCTTAAACTCAACATCTACAGGGGGCAGTTTATTTAACTCTTTATGGGCATAATATGACTTTAAACGTTGGTAAAGGCTGAAATCATAACATATGTAATAGGGATTTTTTTTTTTATTACTGCATGTAAAGGAGGGTATATGTGTCAAAGGTAAAACTCAAAACTTTACTATTACTAAAATAGCTAGTAAATCAACTTGCTTTACATTAAATTGTTTAAAAGCAAATACTGTATATTGTTGGAAGGAAAATTTTTATGATCATTCTAAAACCAAACCTAGTAAAACCTATGTGCCAAAATCCTTACGTCAGTGAATTATTTTAAAAGTCACCTAAAAGGTTGTCAATTAATTATAAGTAACCCACCAGGTCATCACTAACCTGTTAACTCTATTGAACAAGGCCCACTATGTCATGACCCATGTGGACACCCCACTGTTAGTATAGCACTAGAGAATAACATTGATCACATGCCCCAATTATAATGGACACCTACCCAGTGATTTTTTGTGACCTCCTTTTTTGATATTCTGCTTCATCTACTGTCCATACTGCCCCTTTAACATTTTCCACTCGCACAAAACATTTGTGCAGGCTGAGATTGTGACGTACAGCATTCTAAATAAGATATAATGATAGGAGAAAGAACATGAGTAAAATAGTCCACCGATAGTTACTTGTTCGAATGACATGAATTAAAAATAGACATTTCAGTTTTGTTATAACATGAAGAGACCTAAAAAAAAAGACTTACTTGAACTCTGTTATATGAATCTTTCAAACTATTTTAATAATAGCTATGTCAGAACCTTCCTTTCAGTGAGCTGGTCTAAATTGCAATATCTGTACAAATTACAGTATCTTTGAAAATGCCAGAACAATTAGGTCAGCTCAGCTCTGTCCCTGATCAAGCACTCGGGGACAGATGAAATGTCCAAAGGAACCAGTCCTGCTTGAGGTATTAACATGCTAAAAAGGCTACAGTGACAAGTGTTAATTTTGCACAAAGCTTTATGCAAATAAGCTCAAAGGCATTCTTTTCATCCCACAATAATGAAATGACAGTTTGTTTATTCAGTGTTATTAGATGCCATTTTCTAGTTATAGTTTAATGTTTTTTGACTACTGGTGCACCTGAGTGATATCTGAACAATACAGACTTATCATATTAATATATCCACTGCTTCATTGTGTACATATGTTAACAAGTATAATATTGTTTGTATTAAAAAAAAACTATAAAATTTCCCCCAAACTGCTTTCATTACTGTTGCCTAAGTATATGCTTTCTCCTGCTTTTCAAGCTTTATGGAATTTTCTTTTAGAATATACGGTGACAATTTTAGTGAACTAAACTAAAATATTCCAAACATTTGCTATGCTTGAAAGCAAGAGTATAAAAGCAAAGTTCAGTGTCAATGTCAGTGTATTTAGATTAAAAGCTAATGTTGGCGACACTTTAGTATCTTAACCTTATTTGTGGGCAGAATCATCAGTCATACTAAATATTCCATGATGAAGGAGTTAAACGCAGTTGAAACATTGGCTGAGAAAGGCAACTGTTAATCTGACATATTTTTATTCGAATTCTTCTACAGTGTACCATCAAGTCAATTCAGTAATGACCTAATTCTTATTTCCAGCATATAAAACAAAGTAATTTTGATAAAGATTTCTTTTTATTTGCACAAAGACAAGCTTCTGGCTTGCTTTAAGAGGAGAATTCTTAAAAAAAAAAAAAAAAAGAGGGGAAAAAAAAAAAGCATAAGCAGATCTAGCATCTGACCTGAAATCCAAGGATTTGATTGATCTTAATGCCCATGGCTCGGAATATGATAATTTTAATATTAATGAGCAAATGAGCAGTTTTATTATGCATGCGATATAGTTAGAACTAATAAGCTGTTCAGAATGAGTTTTGCTGGATCCCCGAGCTGTGGAGATGAGACCGAGCTAAGATATTAAATCACCTTTCATTTCTTTTTAAATTTCTTTCAGTAAATCAAATGACAGAAAATTCTGTACAATCTCTAATGAGTAACAAAAGAAAATGCAAATCTTCAACATAAATATTACCTATTGAAAGACTGGTTAAGTGGGTTCTGCGCTGGTTAGTGGGGTTATTTTGCACTAAACTTAACTGGTATCAGTTGGCAGGATGTAAATAAAACAATGGCATCCTTTGGCCACTGCACACAACAACTAATAACTTCTAAACATTCTGTAAATGAAAAGCATTCTAAACCTTTCACACCCATATATCTGTAATCGCCTGCCAGATTAATTTGCATTTTAAATCCAAATTAATTCACTTTAGCATATCTCACAGTTGAAAATTCTTAGTATGCTGATGAGTGCTTTGCCGTCTCTGTTCTCCTCAGCTACAAACATTCTCCCCTTTTGTATGAAATGGCTTGTGGCTAATTGATGTTTCTGACTGCTTTTTGAAATGAAAATAAAACAGTTCACTTAGACTGTGCTGAGTACCCTTATCTTCCCAGACATTGCTCTCTAGCAGAAATAGATGCACACACAAGTAACATTTTTTAGCACCCAGTAGGAAGCAGACAATGAGGTTGTTTGGACAGGGATATGGATGAACCCTTTTGTCTAAGTAAATAAACTGCATTTTTGGTCTGACAGGATAATATTCACTTTACTTTCTTTTTAGTTCCAGCTGAGTAGCTCTGGTCCTCACTACAGTGGCACGTTTGGTCTGTATGATGAGCTATGATGTGTACAAAAGGCACCGACCAAGACAAAACCTACAGCTTCCATTTGTTGCACAAGGCAAACAGACATTTTTCAAACTAATTAGCCAATAATATGCAAGAGAAAAAGTAATATAGTGCGACTAACAAAGGTGTTGATGATTGAGTGCTCACACTGTAATTAGTGTGTCAGGCCCTCATTTCTCTGCCAAGCCTCTGCTATTAATTGCACCAAATTAGAAAACGATATCAGAGGCAAAATTATTCTTTCACTTGTCATTTTGAGAGAGAGAATTCATTCCATTCAAGAGGCAGGTTAAAAAGAGGGGACGCAGATACTAATCTGCTTATGTCATGGAAATAAATGGTCCTTGTGCTATCAGCAAGCAGTATGCGAGCCATCTAAAGCCGCTTGAAAGTAGTTACCTTCCAAGTTGCTGCATTACGCCTGAAGTAAGCAAACGTCCGTGTAAACCAGCTGTAAATTTCATTAAGTGTTAACTGCCTGTCACTTGATTCCATGATAGCCTGAAATGAGACAAGATGCATAGTGACATTAAAAAGACTTACTAACTAGACCAGATGTCAATTGTGTCACTGTCACGTCTTGAGCTATTAATGCATGCTCATCTAATAAATGTTCAATTTCCTCAAACCTACCTGCCTTATGAGAGTTGCATATGTGAATGGAGGACGGACATCTGCATTTTTATAAAACTCGTAGTTTGGGGCAATTTCTATTAAGACAAAAGGAGATTGTTAGTCAAAACATGGATAAAAAACATTCAAAAACAACAAATGCTGCATGTACCTACAACATAAAAACAGGGAAATCCATTGAAAACTTTACAACTATTCTAATCTGACATCAGAACAGTAAAGAGTTCATATAACATATACATATTCGACAAAACAATGACAAGGCTACCTGAGGACATAGGAATGTTGTATTTGTCAGAATGTCTTCTTCGAATGGCCCCGACGTTGGGTACACTGGCCTGTGTAATTACAGAGGGTCCCTGGGTAAGTGGGGTGACGGGTGCTGTCGGTGTGGTTGGGGTTTGAGGTAAGCTCTGAGGGGATGTGTCTAACATGTTTTTAGACATGGTGACACTAGACACCAGGTTTAGCTGAAAAAGACACAAATGAAACAGAGGCCATTAATTAAGATATAATGCTGCAAGTACAAGTACACAGTACATTCAGTCAAGGAAAATTGGAAAACCATATTCAAGCTGCATTCATGTGATGCCTATTTAGACGGAACCTAGTGCAAATTAACATCTATAATTACATACTGTAACAGGACTTCAAAGTTGGACACTGGCCGATCATTATGTAATATTGAGCCACTATGTTTCTTAACATGAAAGATGTGTTAATTGAAAAAACTGATAATCTAGCAAAATAAAAAATATCAAAATAAAAAGTCCTTTGATAAGTTCATATTCCGACCCTGCAAGTGCTTGTTCATAGTCCTAAATCTCAGATGAGAAGCTCCAACCAGCTGGAAAATCTTACACTGACCTTTAGTCTCCTTGCTAATTTGGTGGAATGGTAATGACATTACTACATATTCAAACAAAATTGTCTTAATTGCAAATTAGCCGGGGGAGGCTGAAATTTTTCAAATTAAATCTGATTGGAGATGGGGAGAGGGAAATGGTATTTCCTCACTAACAATCATTTGTGGCATGTGTTAACAAATATAATGAAATGTCAAGTTTGCCAATTCCTCTGGAAGGATCATTTTCAATTTGTGATTACAGTGTCACTTATTGCTGATATACCCTGGAAAGTGGGTGTCAGAATAGAGAAAAGGAAAATAGGTGTGAATATGTGCAATCTGTTCTAAAATGTGTCCTCCATGTATGCCCATAGAGAACCACCACTCCTCATTATAAAAAAAAATCCTCACCTCTACCACACCTCTCTGGCCATAAATAGCTCCCAATTAGCAAAACTTAGTAGTAGTGAAACACTTGCAATGATTACGACTATAATTTGAACAGTATTCATCAGACATAATGTGTGGGTAATTTGATTCATAGCACTACTTAACCCTTCTTGCTTCTCCATAACATGAAGTGTTAAAATATCTAGCTTCAGAGTTATAATAATTATTTGCTTGTATGTTGTATTAGCCTTTCACCTGAACATAAAAAAACGAAAAAATAAAAATTAAAAATCATCTGCTATAATATGGAATTTAGCAACACCTGTCCTTTTAAATCCCAAATATACCTTCTGAGACAAACATATTTTTAATAGGGAGAAATGGTGTGTACAGCATTGATTGATCTTTCTTTGTGGATTTGTTTTACACATTTAGTCAGTAGAGAGATTTGTTAGGGAAACAAAAATTAACATATGCCAGCTAATTGTTCCTCTTTCTTGGGAAGCAGCCAGAAGAAGCACATTAGCAGTCTAATAATAACGACTGGCACCCTGAAGGCATCCCCAAGTGCATCTGTTCCCAATAAACCACAAACTGTTATTCAGCTCCCACTCAAAGCCAGCAGTGTGAAATGGGAATTCTTTGTTACGTACATAAAAAGGCTGAGATGATATTACTAAATGCTATACTTCATGCATTTAGAAAACCAATTGTATGTGCTTGTTCATATCATGTAATGTACAACATCTTTTCCTACCTCAAAACCTACAGGCTTCAGTGCACATACAACCCGCACAAGGATGGCAATGTGTGCTCACTTACAGCACCAACTAATCTAAACATACTGACACATACACAGAAATAGCATTGCATTCTGCAAGAGGCAATAAAATAATAAAAGTAAACTATTTTAACCAGTTTACAAAGCCTATTTTCATAAATCCTATTAAGGAATTGTAAATTAATAGACTGGCATCCTCTGTTCAGGATCTTTATCTCATGGCTAGAATGGAGAGTGGTTACAAAGAAAATCTTGCTCTCTGGGGAAAAGTCCTGTCCTGCATTTCACAGAGAACTCATTGAATTAAATAGGTGCTGTGTAATGCTCTATTTCCCCTGTGGTGAAAGTTTGTGATGACATTATGACTATGTTTCCACAATGTTATTTCCTCTCTGTTTTCGAAAAGAAAAAATTAGGCCCGCCATTTCGCCGTTTGGCTGCCTGTCAGTGCAATGGCGGCTGTTGGTTCATTATTCTAGTGTGGGGTTACTAATTGTCCTTGGGTGGGTCTGGAAAGGTATTAAAAAGTCCATTGAATGTAATAGTAAAAACAGCGAAAGGATGGTGAAAAAAGAAAAACTGTGTGAGAACAACTAAAAATAACGCTGAGTGTTGCAAAAAATGCCATGGTCATTATTTTGTCCTTTATCTAATACATTATGTGCATTGGATGTCCGTCATTTCATTGACTTCAATGCATTGCATTGAAATCAATTACATTGTGGCTATAATGAACATCTTTTTGAATAGAAAAGGTTGACGCCTTTTCTGGGTTGTTTTTTTTTTTTTTACCTTAGTATGAACATAGCCATCCATTGGTAAAGGATCTTTTTAACTAGTAAGGAGTGTCCAGAGCCCAGAACTCTTTCAAGGCACAGATTGAAGAAAATCTGTACAATTAAATTCTATACTGCATGGCATATCTATGATTGGTTGTCAATAAATTTAATTTTAGGCACACTTTATTATGTATTACTTTATTTTGTAAAATCTCCCATTTTATTTTAAAACAAATATTACTGACATGTTCTATTATTTTCTTGTAATCCATTTTGCACTGACATTACTGATCATTCCTATTAATAAGTCTTCGTATAAAACACAGATAAATGAAGTATTTAAGTAGGGGAATAAAATGCCTATTCACTTGGGGCCTTGTGATGACCTACAGAATTTATAGGTCAAAGCCTTTGGGCCAAGGAGTCAAGTAATTTGTGGTTCTAGTCAGAGCCTATAATACCTAGATCCAGCTGTGTTATTGAATCATGCATGGGAGGCTTTGGTCAATTGTTAGGTTAAACATGTAAGATCACCTTAAAAATTTCCATTCAGTTTTTATGTGACATTTAAACTTTAGTATTCAATTATATTTGTTTTTATTCTTACATACAATGACAAAGGTGTTCACATGTATTGTTAAGTTCCACCTTAAAATCATGTAAAATTCTAGGGTGATATCTTTTAATGTCTAACTAAAAAAAAAATTATGACAAAATGTGAGCATTTAAGGCAACTAGGCCTCTTCATCAGACATGGTTTCCACGTCCGATGAAGGGGCCTAGGACCCTCAGAAGCTCACATTTTGCATCATCTTTTTCAGCTAGACATTAAAAAGTATCAACTACTGAGAACTCAATTTTTATCACTTCTATTCGCTGCTCCAAAGGTTGATCCTGCCAATACAAGAAGCGATGCAATTTTTTAATAGCTGTTATAGCTTTAAACACAATTTTTGAGAAACCTGAGACTATTGGTGTAGCAGGTGATGTACATGAAACACCCAAACTGCGTTGTTAAAGGGGTAGTGCGGCGCTAAACAATTATTCACTAAATACAAATAAATTATTCACTAAATACAACAAATAAAACTTTGTAATGTATGTTATGTTAGTGAATGGCCCCCTTCCCCGTGTTTACCTCCACCCACGCCACCCCCGGAAGTGTACTGCTCTGTTGTATTAAAATAATGGCAGTTATTTACCATTATATGGCGGCCATTCACTCAATTTCAACATTGTGTGAACAGAGCCTTTCTGTGTTTTTAATCCACTCCTGGTTTTGGTTGCTATGAGGACCTGACATGAGGACCAAATACTGCCTGAAATATACTGTATGTGAACCCAGCCTTGTAATGTATGTTATGTTAGTGAATGGCCCCCTTCCGCGTGTTTCCCCCTACCCACACCACCCCCGTAAGTGTAGTGCTCTATACTCACCTGATGCGTGTCGACCCCCGTCCGCCATCTTGCGACAATGATGTAATCTTCGGGCAGCCAGCCAAACTGCTCCGACTGTCCCTCGTGCCAGCCGCCCTCTGCCCCGTCATCAGCTGCTCAGCCGCGATTGGCTGAGCACAGTAATGCTCAGACAATCGCGGCTGAGCAGCTGATGACGCGGCAGAGGGTGTCGGCACGAGGGACGGTCGGAGATGTTCGTCCGGCCGCCCGAAGATTACATCATTGACGCAAGATGGTGGACGGGGGTCGACACGCATCAGGTGAGTATAGAACACTACACTTCCGGGGGTGGTGTGGGTGGGGGGAAACACGGCCGTGGGTAAATAACTGCCATTATTTCAATATAACAGCCGTTGTTTTAAGATAACAGCAAATATTTGCCATTAAATGACGGCCATCCACTCAATTACAACATTATGTGATCAGAGCCTTTCTGTGTTTTCAATCCACTCCTGGTTTTGGTTGCTATGAGGACCTGACTTGAGGACCAAATACTGCCTGAAATATACTGTGTGTGAACCCAGCCCAAAGTTGTATAACTTTGTAATGTGTGTTATTTAGTGAATAATTGTTTTGCGTCGCACTACTCCTTTAATGCCTGTTTCCAGGTCTAAACCTTAAGAAATTAGGTGGCGGAGGAGGCCACATCTCCGTCACGTCATGCTGCCGCCCCTTGCTCACCCATGGGGTGAGCAGGGGTATACAACTAGCAAACGCCATGGAGCTGTTAGAAATCTGCACCTGCTCCATGGTGTACACACAAGGGACATCCATAATAGCTCTCACCCAAAGTATCTGACAGAGGCTTCCTTCCTTCTCTCTTTCCAAACACATTAATGCTTAGTCTGGAGGTCCAGGGGATGTAATGCTAATTAAACCCTTACTACAGCTTTGATTAGTAGAACCAATTTACATAATAAAGAATTTTAAATTATTTAAATAATTGGACAGCATATACAGATACCAAAAATAAGAGAAAACAGTTGATACACAGTTCTTATATCCTATGTTCCTGTCAGTGCAACCTCATATTTAATGACTTTACTCCTCTGGCCTCTAACTGGTGTGACACCTCTGCTCCTGTCAATGCTGCTGTACAGAGCACCATATGCTGCTGGTAATGTGAACTGTGCTTTAGCAGGTCAGACAAGCAGTCAACCTTAATGTGGTGAGAGGCCTCAGGGTCCCCCTTTTTATAGCTAAGTCCCTGCTATAGCTACACCACTATCTACACATGTCTATGTAGTGCCAGAGGCAAAAGCTGGGTGCTGTAGACTCTGTGCTGGAACCCTATTCCCTATAGATTTCAATAGGCCAGGTGTCACATGTGCAGAGCAGAGTATAGCAGCTCTATGCTAGACTGGACTGCCAGACAAATGAAAATAAAGCCAAAGGGGGAGATTTATCAAACTGGTGTAAAGTAGAATTGGCTCAGTTGCCCCTAGCAACCAGATTCCACCTTTCATTTTTCAAAGAATCTGTGAGTAATGAAAGGTGGAATCTGATTGGTTGCTAGGGACAACTGAGCCAATTCTACTTTACACAAGTTTGATAAATCTCACCCTACCAGCTTTTTTGCTTGTTTCACAGGATCAATAATGATCATTTTATTGTATCATTCACCTCAATGGCGAATGGACTAAAAGATTTAAATCAAATTGTTTACTTTTTTATTCAATCAGTTCACAGCAGTTATGTGAAATAAACAAAGCTAAATAGTTATCTTTTACCTTAGCTCACACGTTATTACACTAAATTGTATGCACCTCCCATGAATACTCTTTAAGGCTATGTTCACACAATGTTTTTTGAGGCACAAATACAGCAGTATTTTGATCATTGCAGCCATAAATAATTTGGCACAAATATGGCTGTATTTTCGCCCTAAGGCTATGTTCACACTACGTAAAAAACACATCTGTATTTCACAACGGCCGTATTTGCGCAAACAACGGCCATTATTTGCAAAATAACGCCCGTTTGCGCAAAAACGGCCGTTGTGAAATATGGCCGTATTTTTTACGTAGTGTGGACCCGGCTTAAGGCTGGGTTCACACTACGTTTTTTGCAATCCATTTAAAATAAAAAAAAAACGCATGCAACTGTGTGCATCCATTTTGATCTGTTTTTCCATTGACTTCCAATATTAAAAAAAAAAAAAAGGATCAAAACGGTCCCTTTTTTTTTGTTGACAGACACAAAACGTGGTCGACCTCATTTTTGTGCTAGTAAAAAAAATGTAGTGTGAACCACTAACCCCTCACTAGTGTTTTAAAATAGCAAAGATAGCTGCATATTTTTTTTAAGATAAAAAGATATTATATATTAGTTTATTTACCATATTTTTCATAAAAGAAAAAAAAACATACTGTTACCTTAAGGCTATGTTGCTATGTTCCCACAATGCCTTCTTAGGCATTTGCGGCCATCATTATAACAAAAGGTGTTGTGTGAACACAGCCTAAGCATGTGCATTGTACTACATATTACTAAGCAGCATTTTAAGAGACTGTCTTAATTTCCAAGTCTACAGTTCTCCAAGAACTGTCAACTTTTCTTCCTTGATTACCCACCCCTGTACTATCAGCCAAAAATAAAGTCTGCTGAGCGAGGATACTGCATAATTTGCTCCTTATTTTAAAAATACGTTTCATGGACTCCCTTAAGCTGCAGACTGAATGAGAGCATAGCGATATATATTATTTACATCACTTTACAAGCCATGTATCAATTTATATGGGAGTATCAGACAAGAATGTGGACTCCTGCTTCCCACTATTCACATTACAATAAAAAGATTAAAGGCAGAAATATGTCAGACAAATACGTTCAAAATAAGCTGCAGGAATTTAAATTTCTATATGTATGCAAATGAATATGTTTACAATGTTCCACTAAGTTATTTTAGCAGCTGGCCATAACAAGCATAACATGTTTGTAGGCATGCAATCATGAACTGATAAAGACGAATGTATTATTAAGTAAGGGGAAGCATGTAAAAACTAAGATGAACACTTAACCACCTTAGCTCATCTGAATATATTCAAGGTTGGGTGAAACTCATTATTCAGGACTTGCAGCCTTGATAACTTTGATTTTCATCCATCCATAGCATGGCCAAAAGGTACCGTTTAATGAAGTACCATTCAGAGAGTAAATGGGGTCATATAATAGTGCGGTTGCACCTTGTGTTCATGTACTGATAGCTGTTAAGGGTGCAGTGATGAACCAACAGAGCTCATTTCTTCCTGGTAATAAATTCATCCTATTAATATTTATCAAATGTGTGGGCTGTCTCAACTGAGACAGTACACGTGAGATCATAAATCTCGCACTATCATATCAATTTTAAGGCCTTTTTCTACTGTGTAAAATATTAAGATTTTTTGAATTGCTCTTTTCCAACTTCTGTGTTTCCTTGCACTCCTTAAGATATGTCTGTTCTGTGGGATCTTTAAACTGTGGTCTCGTTTTAAATCGTTCATCTAAGATTCTGTATTAATTGCTCACCATCAAACACAATTAGCAATTCTTTCATGTGTGGTTTATGTAATGTAATACTTCAATTACATTATTCATTCAGGTTCTGTTTTGGATTATAGGCTGAAAATTCTTTATTAGTGTAGATGTAACCATGCTGCTGGAGTTTTAAAAAATTCACTGATTGAATAATTAATTGGAAAAGAACAAGCTGCAGATTCCTGATGGATTTATGAGACAATTATTCCATCTTGTGATTATCTACATTGTATATAGGAAGCTATGAGAAAACTCATTTTATTCAAATGAAATGCCAGGCTGCAGCAGAGAATAGCAGTGCCGCCCTGAACTTTATCATTAAAAGGGACTAAGGGGTTAATAGTCCAACTTTGAAAAATTAGCCTGCAATATCTACTGTGTTCCATAAAATACAACAAATAATCACCAGTCCATTATTTACAGCTGATTCAGTGATCATTACACTATGATAATATCTTATAATTATACAAGCTGCTAGCAACATAAGACTGTGCTGTATTTTTAAACTAAAGGGGAGATTTATCAAACTGGTGTAAAGTAGAATTGTCTCAGTTGCCCCTAGCAACCAATCAGATTCCACCTTTCATTTTTCAAAGACTCTGTGAGTAATGAAAAGTGGAATCTGATTGGTTGCTAGGGGCAACTAAGCCAATTGTACTTTACACCAGTTTGATAAATCTCCCCCTATGTCTTCGAACTATAGACAGTCTGGGAAATTTACAATGCTGTTTGCCAATTTTTAGGCAAATAAAAGTTGAAAATTTTTGTACATGCTCTGTTTTTGTGCAAAAAAAGGTGACTTTTTGCCTTCCAGCAACCACCTGAGTCATTTTTAGAAAACATGAAGGTGCCCAGCGGGAAGGGGCATGACCTCCCACAATGGGGGAGATCTATAATGTCAGAAATTTACTCCAACTAAGAGTTGGTCTAGATTTCTAAATGTAGCTTATAGACTGTGAATGAGATACATCAAATTTATTAAAGGATACCTGTCCCCCCCCCGTGCTGGGGTGACAGGCTCCCGACCCCCCGTTAGAGCGCCCTATACTTACCTAATTGCGCGGGGTCCCGCTTCCTGATGCGGTCGGGTGACTGAGATTTCAGCTCCCGAAGCCCGGCGCGCGCGCTGACAGGAGAGTCCGATGCCCATAGAGAATGACCAAGCATCGGACTCCCCATTCATTCTCTATGAGCGTCGGACTCTGCTGTGTGCGTGCGCGCGGGGCTTCGGGAGCTGAAATCTCTGTGACCTGACCGCATCAGGAAGCGGGACCCGGCGCGATTAGGTGAGTATAGGGGGATCTAGCAGGGGGTCAGGAGCCTGTCACCCCGGCATGGGGGGTGACAGGTCCTCTTTAAGAGGCTTTTGAATCTTAATAAATTTGATACCTCTTAAGTCAGCCTTCGTTTACTAAAAGAGTTCTAGTCACCACCACCTGGCTTGTCTGTTTTATGTGTTGTGCTGTTCCTAGGTTATTCTCACTAGAAATGTATGACTCAATAACAAACTGGCTGCTATCAATTGGGGGAAGGGTCTGACGCTAACAATGCCAGACTGTGTTGGGACATGCCTCCAACTGGTAACACCCAGTTGGCTATTGAGTAAAATTAACAGAGGAAAACCACATCGCAGACCTGTAATAAAATATGTTCCAAAATTCCCTAAGATAGACGGGACAGAATTGGTAATAATTAAGTCCAACGCAGCACTTTGATACAAAAAAACTTTATTCACATCAAACTTAGGGTCCTTGTACACAGACAGATTTATCTAAAAGATTATTGAAACCAAAGCCAGGAACAGACTATAAACAGAAATCAGGTAGTAAAGGAACGATTGAGATTTCTACTCTTTTCAAATCCATTCCTGGCTTTGGTTTAAAAAAAAATTGTCAGATAAATCTCTCTGTGTAAAGGCACCATTAGGCTGGCAGTTGCTTGCAGTGTGTCTACTAAAGGCTATGTTCACAGAACGTTTTTTCAGCTCCGTTTAAAATAACGGACGTCATTTAGCAGCCTGACCTCCCCTTAGTACAATGGCGGGTGTTGGTACATTATTCTAGTTTGGGGTTACTAATTGGCCTTTGGGTGTGGCTTCATTGAAAAGTCCATTGAGTTTAATAGTAAAAACTGAGAAAGAACGGTGACAAAAGAAAATCTATCTATCTATCCCTATAAATATTAACACAAGTATTAACCACAAACAATTATTGTTATAACAGCATACTGTAGGTAGCACATAAACATTAAAAGGAGCATAAAATGGAGCAATAATTGAAGATACAGGAACTTTGCTGGATATTTTGAAACCAATGACAATTTCTAAATACATTTTGAATTGCTGTTTTCCAGCAGTTTAGTCTACTTTGCTCAGAGAGCAGGGATATTGTGCTGGAATGAGTGAAACTATCACACTTCGCTATCTTTCCTAGCTCCGCTCTGAAAGTAATGATTTGTGCACTTATAGGTGTAGTTTGTTTAGTGTCACCTACAGTGCAGATTGGATAGATTGTGTTAAAGATAGCATTACCTTTATAGAAACATACAATTTGACAAGATATTGCATTTTACATTCATTTTATTGCAATATTTTTCATCACACTCATTGTTTTCTAACTGTCACAAAATTGTTCATTTTCTTAGTCGGTTACATGTAGAGACCTATTTACTGTTTATAAAGCAATATGCACTTACAGGTTTTGGAGATGGCTTGGGCTCTGAGGGTCGCATGTGCAAGTGGGTCATCATTGCTTGAAGACGTTCGCGCTCTTTAGAAAGCTGTTAAGAAGGAGTAAAATCAGAAGCATTTCAGAATGGACTGCTACAGCTATTTTATCCTAGTGATACATCTTATCATCAAGCATGTCTCCATGTAATGAATTCTGCACATAAAATGCAGAGTTGCATACTGAAAGAACAAAGACATGCACTAGCCTAATAACTACCTATAATAGGCAACTATGATTTGTCTTAAATGGCTGCTTTGAGCAACCCACATGACAATACAATTTTTTCCTATGTAATACAAAACTTCTGCAGATTGAAATAGGATAGATGAAGATTAATATTTCATTGATTGCATCCATTTTGAATAATATTTAGCATCCCTCTGGATACAGATGTGGACTAAAGATGGTTTTCTAATGAAACTCTTCTTCAGATCATACACTGGCACCATTCCTATCTATAGTGATTCAGTCAATATCAGGTCTTTATCAATGTAATTTTCAACAGCAATAGGAAATAAGAATGTGAAACTTTAGAACTAAGCCACTGCTAGACTCCAACATGCCCTCCAATAGGCACATTAGATAACTTATTTCTCTGAAAGTGTGCAGTATTTACAACCTTCATCAATAGTGTATGGGCACCTTACAGGGGTATTCCATTGAAAATCATCTTGACATAAGTTAATAATAAACCACTATCTTTTATATTTGTAATAGTATGTAATTACAGCCTCTGCACTGTTACTGAGCTTTCTTTGGTGACTCTTCAAGGCACTGGACGGAAATTCGCTCCATCTTGATCCTTGCTCTTTGTCCCTCCCTTCAGAGATGTGAATCACGTGTTCTTTGTTTCTTCAATAGGCGGGGTTAGTGCTTACAACCCTGCCCACTGAAGAGACGCAGACCATGTGATTCATATACCTGGGCTGGTCACAGGGCCATAGCTTTGCCGATAGTGCCTATATTGTGTTCAATCACAGCAGGCAGGTGAAGTGGAGCCACTCATAGTGGTCTCCTTTCGCTAAGCTACTTCACAATTGTTCAGTACAAAAGTGCAAGGATGCGCTATACTAATCGGGTTGTGGAAAGTGAATAGGAGGCAGAGAGGAGGAAATGGCATAGAGTAATAAGTAATAAATATATACACTGCTTCCGAAATAACATTTAACCAAAATAATGACCAACCTGAATTTCCAACTGTTGAACCACTTGCATTTGGACTCTGCACTGAGCAGTGCTTCGGTCATCTAATGCATGCTCATTATTAAGGTGCCTGGTTAAAAGATAGAACACACATGGTAGTGGATTAAAATCTGTTGTATTGTACTGATGGGTTAAAATGAATGGTCATGCCAACAGCTTTTCTATATACTCAAAAAAGCAATCTATTTAATGTAGTATTCAATCAATTTTATACACATACTTTAATAAAAATAAATATAAAAAAACAAACAAACAAACAAACCCTGAACTACAAAACTGTTGGGGAAAGGTACTGTGTCAAAACACATAGGGGGAAATGTATCAAACAGACCCCTGAGGTACACCATATTTTGCACTTTTTCCATGCCCTGCTCACCATAAGGGGGGTGCATGACAAGATAGGGAGGAGATGTGAGGCTACATTGCCACTGTGGGGGAGACGTGAGGCTACATTGCCACTGTGGGGGAGACGTGAGGCTACATTGCCACTGTGAAGGAGACACAAGGCTACATTTCCTGACCAACAACAGCCCCTATATTATCCCTTGTCTACCTATGGGCTATAATGAGCATTGAAACATCAGAACTTAGAGCAGTAACAAAAGGTAATCTGGTTTAATGAATCACATCTTCTTTTACATCATGAGGAAAACCAGGAAAGAGATAACACAGGATAGACAATAAGAAGAAGGCAAGGCAGTGGAGGCAATGTGATACTGTGGGTAGTGTTCTGCTAAGAATTACTTTAAATGTCCAGGACTGGAATACCCCTTTAATTATTACCTTTCCATTCATAATATACCGTATTGTGCATAGCAATTATTACTATGGATTCTTAAAGTGGAACTATTAGCAGGTTACATGAATTTAACTTGCTGATAGCCCCCTATTACACACGTGGAGCTAAGGAGGAAGGTATGTCTCTTATCTTCCTCCTCTGTGCCATTCCCATGCTGTAAGAAGTGTAATCCTCAATCTGGAGCACCTTAAGGAGCACTGCCCTGCCTCCAGAACTCATATCCAGCCTGCCCGCTCCAATGATTATCATAAGAAGGGGCGAGCTGGCTGGCAATCTCAGGGTGGGGAAGTGCTCCTAATGGTGCTTTGGATCGAGGATTACACAGCTAATAGCGAGGGAACAATGATAAAGAGGTAGGTAAGAGACATACCTTCTTTCTCAGTGCCCCATGCGCAATAGGGGGCTATCAGCACGTACAGAATTTAAGTACAAAATGAAAGCCCATCAAAAAGCTCTTTGTAACCAACTTAAAGGGGGTTCTCATGCTAAATGAATGTATTTGCAAAAATATTTAACTTGATGAGCCCTACAAGTTTAACTAAAATAGTTAAGAGAAGAACTTCTTTAATCCCTGTTAATTGAGTTTTTTTGGGAACTTTTCAATAGTAATCTGTAGAGAGATTCTGAACAGAAGAGAAATTCTCTAGTTTTCTAGTTAGCTTCTGTGAGGTGACTTAGGGCTGTATTACATGACACTAAGCAGAAGCAGGTGCCGACCAGTAAGATCAGTGCATGCTTCCTCAGCGTCCACAGACAGCGAGCAAGGAGCAGCGGGAGGGGCTGCTCGATAGATCCTTAGATCGTGGCCCATTGAAGAGAAGTCTGCTGCCGCTGCTCCTATTACACGGTGTGATAGGGTTTCTCTAAACTCTTACCCTTTTTACCCCCACATATTCGCAATTGCATAGAATGAGTTCAAGGAAAATGCTAGAACCGTTTTATACAATGAATATTCCATTAAATATTTAAAGACTGTAGGGTTGTTGGGCAAAACAAATTACACTGGAAAGGTGGTGAGTACACATTAGGTTTAATTTTATTATACATCCTTATCAATAATGCATGGACTTTAAAATTATTTAAAATGTATGCATGAATATTTTTACCTTAATATGTGAATAAAGATGTGAATAAATAAGCAGGAAAACATAACAATTTGGAATATGTATAAATAAATATATCACGCGTATATATATATATATATATATATATATATATATATATATTAGTTCGTTGAAATGTGGTAAACATTAAGAATCAGGGTCTTTTTCTCCCCCTGTCAATTGGGGGTTGAACATATTTGATATACTTTTTAAATGTGAATTTGAATGAAAATTAGATTCTTAGGCATAAAATGTGTGAGTCTTAAACATAAGGATATTAGTGCTGATTACAGAAGAGTCTTTTGCATATATTGTGTCCTGCTTATTTTATAATCGTCCCTTTTAATGCATGCTGCAGTGCATTTGAAAATAGGAGTTAATACTCATTGCTCTGGTAACATATCTATTCTCACACATGAGAGATAAAGGCACTAATGCTCACTTGCAGATTAAACAGAAGAAAGGTACCGAAAGGACCAAATGTGTTATTTGACTACAAAGGCTAATATCAAAGTACATTCTGAACAAGACATGTAAATGAACATGTATATAACCCAATACGGGTTATGAAAAAAACAACAATAAATAGACGACTCAGTATGTATAAAAGTAGCCTAAAACGTGTTTACATTTTAGCGACCTGCTCTTGTCATATGTTTAGAGAACTAAAAAAAAAATGTTTGCATTTAACTGATCAAGTCTTCATATCCAGTTTATCTGCACTGCTTTCATTAGAATAGAAAGACTGTAGAGTATAATAATAGTCGGTGCGGTTTTGTCTTGATTGAATTTTTCAGAGAAACACAAAAGAACCTTGCCATTAAAATAGTCCTTTATTCTCCGGCGTGAAGGCGAAAGGTTTTTAAAGTGTTGTGATGTTCAGTAATGAGCCTCTATCTAAATTATCATTGGTGACAAACTCACAAAGCACTTTTCGAGGACACATAGTTATGAAATGCCAGAGCTGCCACTTTCTTTCTTGTAATTATAGGCTAGCTTGCAGCCCTTCAATGATCATTTATAGAACAGCCTCCAGTGGATTACCGAGAACTTGAAAAACACATACATACCTCTGCCACATCTCCCTTCTCCGTTCTTTGCTATTGTTTACTAGTGATATGTAAAATAATAGAGCCTATTCATTCCCCTACTTAATTATGCCAATCAAAGTGCAGGAATGGCAAAGGATACAAATGAAATGCAGGAAGATTAAGTAAATAGGGTCGGCATTAACATAAAATTATAAATTTATATACTTAAAATTATTTCACGTCAAAAATATTCTCTTTTATGTCTTTCTTTCTGTCTCAGGTATAACATATTGCTGTTAAAATATTCTCTATGATTTATAAATCAAGGATGAGATAATATTTGAAAAATTAGGATTTTGGAATTTTCTGAGCTACTACCTAATTGCTGTTTCAAAATGCATATGCAAAGGGACATTTCATTAATCATTTAATCATGTACCTCGCTGGAAGTTATAACTAATGTTGCACATACCCTTTTCATATGAATGCTCCATAATGCTATCTTACATATTTGATATATAGCATA
The DNA here is from genome assembly GCF_027789765.1 of Dendropsophus ebraccatus. Taxonomy (NCBI): domain Eukaryota; kingdom Metazoa; phylum Chordata; class Amphibia; order Anura; family Hylidae; genus Dendropsophus; species Dendropsophus ebraccatus. The sequence continues at coordinate 103,881,968 of NC_091454.1, read as the reverse complement.
TGTCATAAATTATGCTGCTTCAAAAGGGACTAAATGGGTTGTTATCCTTCAAGATGCTTATTACAAAAAATGTTATCAGTTTTTTTCTTTTTTTTCTCTTTATCTATTGCTGGCTCTATTTCAGTATTTCACGAGCCACCAATAATGCTCTTTCGGAATGGCAAAGGTCTGTAAATTACCCATGCAATCACTAACACCATTTCACAGACCTGTTCTATTTCTGCTGGTCTGCTAACAAGACGATTACACACAAATTACTGAATGTCTATGAAATATTTAAATGCATTCTACTCTACTATGCATTAATAAGAGCAAAGCAAGCTATGGAATTCTGGTTAGATCCACTCCCTAATGTCCCCTAATGAGCCTCTTACTGTGACTGCAGTTCAAACAGAAAGGTGAAGAAAAAATGCAAAGGGTTCCTTCAGAAAGGCAGCTTGAACAAACAGTGTGTGAGCCAGTTCTAATTTATGGGTCACTTTATAGGTATATTGATTTTTGTTTTGAAAATGGAATAAATGATGTGGTTGACTGGCATTCTTTAAAAACTGCATGAGACTGAGCGAGGTCTTAGCCTCATGTACACAGTGTGTAAATGTGAAGCCTTTTCTTTCAGCAGATATTTAATAAGAAGTTAACTACAAAACACAACAGCACCTAGGAGATTCTGTGAGTGGCATATACATCAGAGAAACTGTAGGCTCTATCTCAATATACTAGGCAGGTTCAAAATCCATTTTTAGACCCATAGAAGTAATTTTAGTTTAGAGAAGACCGATACTGACATACTTCACTAATTTCTATCTTAGTACAGGTGGTGACCAAATATTGGCCATTATTTTTACTACATGCGTGTTTATTCTTGGATCCAATGAAGGTCATGCATCAAAATTTCTTGAGGCAATAACTGGCAGTATATGAACGATGCATAAATGGGTCAGGGATGTTCATTAGGACAATAAGGTTCAATTAGGGCACATTGCATCATAAGTGTAAATCAAATGCCACTTTTAAAAAATACCATTTAAGAAAGTTAATATCTGAAACAATCATTAATCTATTTGATGGTAGAGGGCCCCTTAATATTAATATAAGCAAAGGGTACCAAATTTTAGACTACAACAGTGAGAATACAAAATTATTGACAAAAAGTACTTTTTTGAAGTGCTTTTTGTCAATATCTGTGTATTCTTCTTGGTATCATTAAATTTAGTACTATGTGCTTATATTCACATTACATGTTGCCTCATATACGGACCACCCCTAAAGAACTCCCTTTACCGGAACACATTGGGTTTATCTTATCCTGTACACCCTTGGAAGGCACTTTTTTGTACAGGCACGTCTCTGCATCATTTTTGCGTTCCAGGATTCTATATATTGACCTGATCATCACTGTTATCATACGATTCATGTCTTAAAATGCTTAATGTAATAACAGGCTGCTTTCTCCTATCCCTATTATGGGAGTGTATGGAGTTTTACTGTGACTTATTTAGGACTAGTGATCAGAACATCATCTCCTTTTGGCTATGTTCACACAACATTTTTTCAGCTCAGTTTAAAATGACGTCTGTTATTTTGAGGCTAAAATAACGGACGTTATTTAGCAGCCTGGCCTCCACTTGACTGGTGTTTGCACATTATTTTAGTTTAGGATTACTAATTGGACTTTGGGTGTAGCAATAGTAAAGACGGAGAAAAAACAGTGGAAAAAGGAAAACTGTGTGTACACTACTAATAAAAAAACGTCCGCTGTTTGCAACAGACGTCCGAAAATAATGATCATGTTCATTAATTTGACGTCCATGGCAAAAACGTCCGTTATTCAATACACTGTGTGAGTTGAACGTCCGTCTTCTCATTGACTTCAATGCATTAAAGTCAGTTAAATCGGGGAAAAAAATGCAGTTTTTTTTAAATATGAAAATTGAACACCTTTTCATTAATTTTTACGTTGTGTTAACATTGAGTGATTTTAACTGTACTGTGGCTTCCATTCTTATGTTAATAATACTTGCTTCATTTTTTGTGAATTTTTTGTACTTTTTGTGTATGTGGACTAGCACCCAGTTTGATACTAGTGGTGCCTGCCTTTCCTTGTTTACATTGCCTCACATAAGGACTTCAGTAACTACTGGACTACCCTGAAAAATATTATTGAAGATATTTGCAAAACATGTTTGATTATGTGTGCTACTTAGCTTTTTTGCTCTTAACATTAGTTTTCTTTTCATATTGTTACCATGATGGGATGACCACCTGCAAACAATAGGTATATACATCTGTATAAACAGAACTCACATATAATATTTCATGAGAAGCACTAAAGGGCTAAAGATGAAATATGGTCCACAATTACTCTGTGCAGGCTGGTGAATGGAGTTCTTTCTGTAACTGATTTAAATGGCTTGTTTAAGTGATGGAAATGGCCTCTTTACCTGCTTCACTGTAGCACTGGGACCATTTATCAAGTTAGGAAAGCTTAAGCTGCAAAACTAGGCTAATTTGCTTTGAATGTATTTTCTATTTGCCGTGCAGTTTTGTATACTAAAATAATCCCTGCCATATTTTTCTTATTCAATTGCTTATGCAGCGGTAATACAAAATATAATATGATTATAGCCTATGAAAATGATGTTGCTGAATTTATCAGAATTATACATAAGAAGTATCCCAAAGTTAAATAGTCACTGCTGTTTTAAACAACCTCCCTCTTTTTTTTAGTCTGTGTGATTTCTTACATATATGTAAGTCCCTTTATTTGCCAAATATGACTTCTTATGCAAGAAAAGCTATTGTAAAGTCTTGACCACTAGGTGTGTTATTAATTTGAATAAATCTTTCTAGTAACAGTTCTAGACAAAATACTGGGAGTGGGGGCAGGGCTTAGCATGTGCTATGTGCAAGAGAGAGGGAGAGAGAGGGAAAAAAATAGTCCTTTGTGAGGCTGGGTTCATACTACGTATATTTCAGTCAGTATTGTGGTCCTCATATTGCAACCAAAACCAGGAGTGGATTGAAAACATAGAAAGGATCTGTTCACACAATGTTGAAATTGAGTGGATGGCCGCCATATAACAGTAAATAACTGCCATTATTTCAATACAACAGCCGTTGTTTTAAAATAACTGCAAATATTTGCCATTAAATGGCGGCCATCCACTCAATTTCAACATTGTGTGAACAGATCTATTCTGTGTTTTTACTCCACTCCTGGTTTTGGTTGCAATATGAGGACCACAATACTGACTGAAATATACGTAGTGTGAACCCAGCCTGTAAGTCATCTGTAAGTCAATCTGCCTGCTGAAGATGATCCACATGGTTCCAAAAATGTTACCTTGCCATCACTCTGAAGCATCAATCTAACCAAATTGACTGACCAAACATTTTTGAAATGACATGTAAGTTTTAAGTTCCTTTCATTCTTGAGTTAATACATCTTAAAATACCTTAAATTAGTAACCAATTGACCCAAAATATGTGTTAGGGCTTGTCACTGAGCAACTGGTGACTATTAATCATGCCGCTACTTTTGACTCTAACCTATTTAGTTGCGTCAACTGTATAAATAAAGTAAAAAAAAAAACAGAACTCAATTATTAGACAAGAGTTTCTGCTCCTGTAAATAAGAAAATTTGAAATAAGTCCCCACAAAAATTAGATGTGAACAAATCAGAATTTTTGAGGCACTTTGGAATGAACTTAATTAATTTAGAGTTGTTTTACCATGTCTAGTTCAGTAAATAGTACTGAACATCACACTAAACTTTAATGCAGTAATGTATGAGCATGAAATATATAAAAATATCCAAAGTAAGGGCCGGTTCACACTGAGCAAACACGGCGCAATTCTGTGGCGGAGCTCTCCGCCGCGAAATCCCGCCGTGCTCAGTGTGCTGCTTTGAGTGAATGGGAGAGCGCGCACCTGTCTGCTCCCTCTCCTCTTCGCTCAAAGAATGAACATGTTCATTCTTTGAGCGGAGAGTGGCGGCAGCAGACGAGCACGCGCCCTCTCCATTCACTTAACAGCAGGTCACTGAGCACGGCGGGATTCCGCGTCGGAGCTCAGTGCACCGTGTTTGCTCATTGTGAACCGGCCCTAAGGTAGAAGACAAAAAAAAAAAAAAACGTAACTTATTCCAGCGTGTAATTTAAGATGAAAGAATCTGTGTTAGCCCATTAAATTTTAAAGATTGTCAATTTTACATATAAACTTAAGTGATTGTGTCCCCTGACCTCTGACAACAAACCGGCTTGGGATTGGCTCTTAGTACCATGCACAATACCTGATGTGTTTGTGAAAAAGTATGTGCTCTGGGGTTCTCACAATGTAGTTTTCATTGTGTAAAGCCGGGTTTTCATTCATCTGGCAATCTGGCAATCAGCATTCAGTTCAAAGATGCATTTCTGTCCATCGCTTTTTTACTGCGACGGAGAAATGCATCTTTGAACTGATCCCATTCATTAGAATCGGACAGTTTAAACCATACGGCATGCTAATAGTGCTGCCGGATCGTCGGAAATGCCATACATCAGAACATGTCTTGCAGCATTCTGTCATGTGGCCTGCCTGTTGTAGGAAAAAAGGTTGAAATCTGAATGACAACTGATGCCTTTTTGGGATCAGTTTTATTCATTTTCTGAAAAAATAAACCTGAAATGGATGCAACTCATAAATGTAAACCAAGCCTTATTGTTCAGAGATAAAAACTAAAGTCACGCCTATTAGATTTTAAAGGGAACCTGTCATGATATTTACGCTGCTTGACTATACCCAACAGGAAGACACTTCATTTAAACAGCTATGATATATCTGGAACACTGTGGACTTTTAGATAAAGCATAGTTAAAAAAAAGAGGCAGAAATGGGGAGAAGAGTCATGGAGGTGACTCCCTGTCCAGCTTGGCTTGACTGACAGATCTCTCCTTATTCTTTTTACACCCTTTATGCTTAAGAAATAGAAATAGAGTTAGGTGGAAACAACTTAAAAATACAGTGTGAGGTATTATCCGGGCTGTAGGTAAATCAAGACATTTCATTAGCTTTAGCTCCTTTGAGATTTTGAGGTGTTTCTATGTTGTAAACCAACAGAGGAAGCACACTCATCTGGCACACTCTGCAGCGCATCACTCTGCACTGTAAGCATCTGAGAGAAGCGTCCTCTATACAGACTACTTGTATGTCATAAGGCACGGCAGCACTATATTACTAGAAGGACTACCCTGGAATCTGCCATACCTTGTAAGGCCATGTTCACATGGCGTAAGAGATCAGCTGTTCCGCGACCCGGGCGGGTCAAGGAACGGCCGGTCTCTAAAAAGATCATCCCGGCCGGTACTGCAGTACAGGCTGGATGATCTTTTGGCCCGCAGAATTCTGCGCGCCCACATCAGAACTCCCCACTGCACTGCCGAGGCCGCTCACTTTATAGTGTGTATTGACAGGGTTTTCAATGGCCACTTTTTACTGAATAGCGGCCGCAAAAGACTGACATGTCAGTTGTTTGTGGCATTGCTAGGAGTCCCGGCTGGAGCGTATACTATGTGTATATGCTCCGGCCGCGATCCCATAGTCACTCGGCCAACGTATTTTCTCGTATTAACTACGGCCGTTGTTGCAATCAGCAACAACTGTCATAGAAATATGAAAAAATATGTTGTGTAAACATAGCCTAATACAGTATCCTGCATATCTAAAAGTAGGTTTGTCTTTACTTCAGGAAGGGGGGCATGTACCTATGGAGAGATTCTCTCTTTGCATCCAGACAACAAAAGCCATCAGCTATGTACTTGAATGTAATCATCACAACACTACACAAGACCTGACCATACATCTGAACTGGCGGAGATTTATCTCAAAACTTCAAACCAACATTCTTCTTATTCCATGAGGAACCCATCATTACCGAACAAGGGGAACAAGTTGGAAAATGGAAGAAGGGATATCACAATACCATTTCTCATTATTACCTGCCATTCGTACATGCGCCATAACTACTTCTTTATCTGACTTGAGCATAAATATCTTTTTTTTGACAGAACAAACCCACACTTTTCTAGTGCAGGATAAGTCCCTCCTGACGTTTCGGGATGCTTGAACAAGGGGTTCCCCTCTTAGTAGCAGGCAGGGCCATACAGGGACTACATATGTACCATATAAACCCTCATCAATGTATATATGCACTCTGCGTGCAATATCACATTTGTGTGTAATACCACAATTGTGTTTGTTTACAATAAATACATGCTATAAGATGGATTATCTTCTTTCATCTTCAATTAAGTCTTTCAAATTTTCTCATCTTTTCTAACATGTAGAGCAGGGATGGGGAAACATTTGGTCCTCCTGCCCAATTCTTATCATGCTTGGACAGCAATCGAAATTGTAGTTTTGCAACAGCAGGAGGGCCGAAGGTTCCTCATCCGTGATGTAGAGGGTCTGTGTCAAAATCTGACATCATATATCACCAGAGGTACAGGGTCCCCTTTAGTTCACTGTTATAGGACTGAGAAATGTGAAAGTTTATATTTAAACTAATGTGTACAAATTTTGAAGAGATTTTATAAAAAAAAATAAAAAATGCTGGGGAACAGTTTGCCTAAATAGGAGATTTGCCCCAATGAGGGCTTTAACTAAGTCTGGGATTACATTCACAGTAATTCCTACAGATAGCATTTAGGAGACCTGTAATATCCTGTAGTATCAGCTTTCGTTATGTAGCTGTCTCCCAAAGAGAAAACATTAAAATGAATTTCTTGTCAGATAACACAGACAGTGGTTTCAGAACTGAAGCGCTCTCGTGTGACATCGAAAAAGCATTTCCCATTGAATGCTGTATGTCACTACAAGGGTTTCAAAGTGCTGCATTTTCCTTGTGCTTCCCTCTTGTTGTTAGACATGTAAACATTTCATGACTGTATGTTTCCCCCCAGAATATCATCCCTCTCTTGTATTGTACAACCTAATGGTGCCTGCTGAATGTGTACTTATTTTGGTATCCATAATTCAGAAAGCATCAGCATGTCTGAGCAGCGTGGCAGCGAGATGAGTGTGTACATATTGTCTACATATTTGTGTATTTTAGTAAGTGTTTATGTGCTTAGAAGGTTTAGACACATGTTATGTTCATAATTCTTAGTCATGTTAATCTACAGGGACACAAACTAAAATCCCTGTGATGCATGACAAGGAAAACATTTCCATTTCCATACATGACAGTCAGATTAAGTCCAGTTATTAATCATGTCTGTAAATGAGCTGTAGCTTCAAACACTAAAAATATTCTATGGAAGGAGCAGTGTATATATGTATATATTATTCAGGATGCACATGATCTAGAAATAATGATTGTATACCAAAGCTGCTGCACCAAAATTGTGTCCTCAGTTGCACCGCAATCTCCCATATTTAAAAAAATCAACATTTCTGTTGATGCTTTTACATCTGCTGAAAATCCTCACTGCTTGGTCTCCACTCCTCCTCTGTCCTCCCCCTCCCTTCTGAGACAGAGGACATGTGCTTTCTGTATTTTCTGTGGGCCAGGCAAGCTTTACACGTGTACTGTAGCTGACTGCAGAATGAGCTAGTGTTTGGTGGGTACTAGGCAAGTAGCTCTGAGGTGCAAAGCATGTTGGGAGATGTTGTTTTCAGGTCAGGTGCCATGATGTAAAAGCGGGGCTTTGAGCAGCATAGACACGTTAGAAAGGTGTCAAACCAAGGGTGAGGGATTGGTGATCCCCTTTAAGTGCAAATATTTTATGTGCAGTGAGACATTTAATTATTGTACTGTCTGTAGCTGATATGCCTCTGTAAGCCAGCCCTATATGAGTCACTGGACCATGCTCCTGGTGTTTATCATTTGCTCCCTCTACCTGTACCAGCAGGAACCCTGACTTATTTCCACTGATCTAAGACTCTTCAGATCTCTGCTTTCAGTACTTTAAGTTTAAATGTACAGAAAATTTTGTTCATCAACTATATTTTTGCGTACGTTAAAAAAATTTGATCCATTTAATTTTTTTTAATTAGTAGATCGGAAAGTGATTATGCAGTATGACAGCATTCTTTTTTCTTTATTTTTTACCAATTTTTGCATCTGTTTTGTTTCCCTTTTTACTGATATATATAAAATAGAAACAAAAACACAGTGTGAACCCAACCTAAGCATTCAGACACATATAAGTATTTATTTATTTTAAGCTCTGGGTTTTTTCTGGGAAATATAAATGTGTGTCAGAGAATGATAAACCTATTCTCACATACCATACTCCCACAGGAAACCTTATGTCCTGTCTTCAGGCCCCTTGCTGATCACTCTGGCCACGACATCTGAGATGGACTTGTCTTGACAGTGACAGTTCGCTCAGCCAATCACTGGGCGCTGTACTGTCCCACTTCGGTAAGTGATTTACTGTGCCGGCTGTCAGTAGTAGAAATAGCGGCTGGCCAGAATGTTTAGCGGGGAACCCATGACAGGAGGACCTTTGAGAAGGCAAGGTAGGTGAGAATAGGCTGTTTATTATTTTCACTGTTTCTTTAGAAATATAAAAAAAAATATGATTGCCTGGAGTACCCCTTTAAGTATAAATTCACCACATGAAGGTGGTCATTACAAAGTACAATTGGTACCCTTGGTCCTCAAGTCAAGATACTGGTGAGTACCACAACCTTTTTTCCTAAAGAAAATAAGCCTGGTCTCTAAGGGGTTAACTGGCTTTACCAACAATCTTGACCTATGGTGGAGATGATACAGGCATAAACTAACCATCATATCATACCTATCAGAAATGCCTTACCTGCAAGGTTCTTAGGTGCTCAGGCTAAACATTTAAGGCATTAATGTCATGCAGACATGTCAAAAGTTTGGATAGCTCACGGTCTCAGTGCTCAAACTCCCACAATGTCTAGATAATAGCAGAAGAAAGGTAGCAGGCTACACTCAATCTGTTACATTGCAGGAGTGGACCTCCATAGCTTAATAATACAATTAGATGGGTTAAGCGCAGAGCTAGAGGAGCACTGCTGCCCACTTATCTCAGCTATAAATAGGGATTTGTAGGGCTCTCAACACTGAGGCCCCAACCAACTTTTGAAATGTCTGCATGACATGGAAAGAATCCAGAATATATACGTTAATGGTCATTTTTTTGTAATATGACTTTTATATTTTAGCTTTGGCTTAACTAGATTTTTTTTGCTAGACAAACCTTTAAATGGTGGTAGATTTACTGTGCTGATGATAAGATGTAGTATAGTTATATAAAATGTTTCTAAAGTAACATTTTGCTGTATACCCTGCGGATAAAACAGGGATGTGAAAAAAATCAATATTTATATATAAAAAGAGCAGCACTTAATTTACCCTACTGTTACCATTATCCAATACTTGTTATGTTTTGTAGTTATGGTGTCGCAGCCCTATATCCCACAGACAGTCTACCATTTGTAAACACATCTTTTTGATGTTTCTGCCAACATCCTGGCAACAAAGCAGTGCCATTTCAAATAAGCTAATTAACTTAATTGTTGATGAAGCATGAAACAGTTCATTCACCCTGTTAACCGCACCATGACAACACAAGATCTTCAGCCTGTGAAGTTACTCATCTTGAAAAAAAAAAATAAAACCCTCTGGCAAGTTCATTTATATATGTTTTTTTTTCTGGATACATTTTTATACAGAATTTGAAAATGCATGCTATTGTAAGCATCTGAAGACGTTGTAAAAGAGCAATAGAAAACTATATGTCAGATAAGGACATCAGAAAGCTTGACACAGACTAATCTCACAGTATACTGATATGTTTAACACATGAGAAAAATAGATGAACTTATTTAAAGGGGTTATCCGGGCACAGAAAAACATGATTACTGTATCCCACATGGCCGTTAGAACATGGAGCCCTGTAAAGCTATATACTATGGAGCTTTAGGGACTCCACATGAATATATACTGTGCTTCCTTGGATGCCAAGTATAAAAAGTATTTGTTATGTACCTCATAATCACTATTCCCTAGAATGAATACCTTAGTACTACATCAGTATTCGACTCTGGTGTTATTATATCAGTTACAATCAAAGGTCTCACTTGGTTTACGCTGACACACAAAAAAAGTGCCAAACGTATACACATTAGGCCATATTTTCTTTCTATGAGTTGCACCAGTTTTTGGTATGGAAAAAGTCACAAATTATGGCAAATGACATATAAGCACATTGATTTGTAGTTCTTCTTGTCTCTCCCCATTCCCTATAAAGGAAGGCAATGTTAACTGAGAAGTTGGGGGGGAGTAGTCTCCATCTGTCAGGCAGATTTTCTATTACTGTACTCACAATAGTCCATATTATACACACAATCAGTGCATATTATAGCCTAAATGTCTACTAGTGTATTCCAGGTATATATTTCAGTTTCTTACAAAAAGAAAGCCAAAGACACACCAACATTATTTAGAGGGGTAAACCCCTTTATCCATACATAATTGAGGAAAATGTACTAAATGTATCAATACTTGCACACAAATTGCCTTCAATTGTTTTTCTAAGCACAAAACTTGTGCCACAAGACGGCTATGTTCACACAATGTCTTTTGAGCTCCGTTTAAAATAATGTCCACTATTTTGAGTTTAAAATAACGGATGTAATTTAGCTGCCTAGCCTTCTCTTAGTGCAATTACCGCTACTGGTACATTATTCTAGTTTGGGATTACTGATTGGACTTTGGGTGTGTCTTAATTAAAAAGTCCATTGAATTTAATGGTAAAAACAGAGAAAGAGCGGTGACAAAAGAAAGACTCTGTGTGAACAACTAATAAAAAACGTCTGCTGTTTGCAAAAGACGGCCCGGAAATAATGATCATGATCATTAATTTGACGTCCGCGGTAAAAACGTACGTTATTCAATATATTGTGTGCATTGAACGTCCGTCTTTCCATTGACTTCAATGCATTGCCATTGCAGTTAGTTAAACTGCGGCAAAAACCGACGTTATTTTAAATATGAAAAACGCCTTTTCTCTATTTTTGATGTTGCGTGAACATAGCTAAATGGTGACACATAAGCCCTGGTGTGTTTTAATGTGTGAACAGGATTGAACAACTGATGTTGAATGATTTTTCCTCCATTGACTTCAATGGAAAGAAAAAAAACTTTTGCATTTTAAAAAAAAAATAAAAAATTCAATATTGATTGGAATGGACAACTAACAATTACACACCATTAACATACAGTCTGAGAAAAAGACCAATATCTATTTTAAGAGCATACAGATGAAACTGGTAGAGTGTAATTGTAACACCTCAATTCTTTCAGACTCACACTTGATTAAGAAGGTGGTTACTGACATGAAACAGAAGCTTTCATCTGATAGTCTGTTATTAATGAGTATTGTACAATGTGATCTATTCACTAAGAAAATCCCATAAGGAGTGTAAAAGTTAACCTACTTTAAAAACTGTCCAAAATCTTCGCAAATGCTTTCACAGCCTGGCCATTTGCAGACACCATGGCCATAGAGGGTATGCGTAGCCCCAGTCTCCTCATGTGACGAGCTGTGGTAAAAAGAGAATAGCATCCGATTAATCTCAAAAGCCATAATCGTTGGAGTCTGCTAGCGCCTGTCAGGTTACAATCACTGACAAACAGGTCAAAACAGGTCAATTCAGCTCAGAGCAGTCAGAAAAATTTAATCGTTCTGTTGAATAGTTCAACTGCCAAGGCAGGATGATGTTCCAATTAGGGAAGAAATAGAGCCAAAGATGACTTCTAATAAAAAATGAAGAAATTACTATACAAGAGTGCATGGTAATTCTGACATATGACCTTAACTTAATATAACCATTGCAATATATCCTAGCTCAGTAAACTAACAATGCTATTCTAATATATTGCACGCAAAGTCTGATTTCTGTGATTAAAATGAATGGTATTGTCAGGCTCAAAATAGTTATTAAAATATAAAATGACAAAACCACTAGTTTCTAATAAGCCTCCCTAAATAATATAGTTCCTGGAGTGACTAGGCTCATACTCTGCTTAGATTGTTAAGAAAACAACAATTTTTTTTATAAATAATGTTTTCAGCATTGTTGAACCAAACCCATGCACACATTTTGTTTCACAAAGTCTATTGGCTCTGATGCCTTTCTGCCTCAAGTGAAGACAAATTACATGATTGCCCCTTGTCTTTTTACCACACAGATATATACTTTCTATAGTATATATAATTTGGATATGTTTAATTCAAAACAAACGGCTAAAAATTTAACAACTAATTATAATATGATTTTTTTCCCCTCAATGAGCCCCAATGTACTGAACTTCTAACACATTTAATGGTGTTGAGGTCTACTATAATATTGGTGGCCTGTGGTGAATCTATGGTGGTTCAGAGGTCACAGATCTTAGCACCTTATTCACTGCTTACCTTTAGCCCATCCTTTCATTTGAATGGGACTAAGCTGCTGTGAGCTGCGGTACCGGGCATAGCCCCTAATAAAAATATGGCGCTGTGTCTGGGTAAACAAGGGGGTGGGATACTTAATAAGAGCCTTCATTCAGTGGTTGAGGTGGAGTTGAAATCCTATCAGTCAGATATTGATGGCCTATTCTAAGGATTCACATTCTGTGGCCATGGTCACAGAACGTAAGTTCCGCAGCAATCAGGGCCGTTGTTGCAACGGCAATGATTAGTATGGAACTTATGTTGTGCTGAAGGCTGAGGGAATTCCGTCCGGAGTGTATACACATAGTATACACTCCGGCCGGGATCCCTAGTGGCACCGCAAGAAACTGAAATGTCCGTTTTCTAAGGTCGATATTCAATGAACCCTGTCATACAACATTGTGTGCAGTGGGGAGTTCTGATGCGGGCGCGCACTGATGTGCCCGCATCAGAACTCAGCGGCACATTTCGTGACCCTACTGGGTCACGGAAAGGCCGGTCCTGAAAAGATCATTCCAGCCGGTAGTGCAGTACTGCAGTGATCTTTGCAGCCAAAGAGTTCTGATGCAGGTGCATCTGTGCGCCCCCGCATCAGAAGTCCCCACTGCATACTATGGAGGGGACACTGACAGGGTTTTCTGCGGCCGCTATTCACTGAATAGCAGCCGCAGAAAACTGACATGACAGTTTTTTTGCGGCGCGGCTAGGGATCCCGGTCTGGAGTGTATACTATGTTGATATGCTCCAGGCGGGATCCCATAGACAGCAAGGTAACGTATATTTCCTTAATAATAATGGCCATTGTATAACGGCCGAGGTTTTACGAAAATATACGTTGTGTGAACATAGCCTAAAAATGTTAGGGTTTTCTCTGATGCGTGCACAATACAAAATGGAGAAGAACCACATCTGAAATATATGTTTATTCTTTACTCTATACAATGTTAGGGTATATTCAAACAATATTATTAAATTTTAATATTTTGAATTAAACCGGCCATGATTATTTCAAAGTATATGTTGCATTAATTTCAATGGAATCCTGGCCTGAGTGTATACACATAGTATACACTACACCCCAGCCAGGATTCCTAGCGGCCACAGGAAAAACTAACGTCAGTTTTTTGCTGCCGCTATTCATTAAATAGCAGCCACACAGACTTGTCAGTTTACACAACGGGAAGTGCAGCTCTGGCCGTACTTTCCTTTGAGTGCTATGGTGAATTGAGATGCGGGCGCAACCAAATGCGCCCGCATCCCAATTCAACCGGAATAAAGTTCATTCAGACGATATTGCAGTACTGACTGGGATTAAATTTACTGACACGTTTTGTGACACAACTGGGTCACAGAACGGCCGGTGTCATACAGTGTGTGAACCTATCCTTAATGCTTATAAGGTACAATAAGGCAAATCCTCACCTGTCTCGTCTTGCATTTAACACTGAAGACTGTCCATTCACTAAAGAATGATGAGTTATTGGTGGTGATGCTTTGGAAGTGGTGGAGGAGGTAGTAGAGGAGGAATTGTTGGTAGTGAGGTCTAGCCCTCCATGTTTAATGCCATTGTCTTCTATACTATGAACTCCAGTCACCTCTTTCCACAACTGCTGTATCTCTGCAGGGCTTAAACCAGCTGTAAGACAAAACAATGCCTTATTAATAACACCATGGCCTTTACACAAGACCCTGAATATTAAGCCTCGACTTGTACAAACAATAAGTGGAATTTTAAATATGAGACCAAGCAAAAAATATATATTATTTATCTGTCAATCCGTGTATGTTTGTGATTTTCGGAAATAAATAAGTTACTGATTTTCTTTTATTCTAATGTTGAGCTGTTTAAATTCGTTGAAATTAGCACAACCACAGGCAACTCCTTTAACATGTTAGCCACAGCAGGTAGCTGATCACTATGAGTTGTTAGGGGAATATGAGGTGGGCTGCACATTTTCTCTTAGGGCATATGCTTATAGGGCATCCACATTATGAATGCCCTGGTAGGGCAAACTATATAAATGCTGTTAATAACTGTTTTAAAATATATACATAACAGAGTTAATAGAGTCATAGCACAGGAACTAGATGTATTAGCCTATCATGTTTGACTGTTAACTCTGCAACATCTTAACTTTCCAATGTTTGTATCAAGAAATATATATTTTTTTTTCTCATAATTTTTTATTTCACATGTTTTGGTGTTTCTAATTTGTAATGTTGGTGCAGGCTATTGGCAGAATTAGTCTCCTTCCCCCCTGGCTTGTGACAATTTAGAGAACCTCCATACCAAGACGTAGCTGTGGGGGTAGCAGCTAAGCATGTGGATCCACCAGCATTCAGCTTAATAGGAGTACATGTACATTGCTACACACTTTGAAAACCAGGTAGTGCCATATTACATAAGTATATGTCATACCTCTTCACTGAATCCATTAAATAATAGGCATGTCATAGGAAATATTTACATTAATTTGTATTGATCTATGCAATTAAACTTGCGATACAACCTCTTTAAATACTTGTTTGCAGATTCAGACATAATGGTCATGCATGATGGTATTTGCTAGTGCTCTAATGCTTGAAGTGAGTCAAAGACATCAGAGTGTTTAGAAAATGTAATCACCTTGTGGTAGGGACTGGACTGGAAGAGCTGACTGGCTGGGCGGGATGGAAATAAGCCCCTGCCGTTGAAGATTAAGCAGATGTTGTTGTTGCTGCAGTTGTTGCATCTGAAGGAGTTGCTGTTGGAAGACAAGCTGTTGGGCCGCCAATTGTTGCTGCTAACAAATAAGACACAATAGTCTATTTTTTTATGAAAAAGTTACACACATTACAAGTGTATTGAAATGAGCTACTCCATGTATTGGAGGTAAGGTTATTGGCCCAGATTTATTAAAATGAGTAAAACAGAAACTGGTGTAAACTGTGGATAGCAACTTTCTGGTAAAATGAAGGTTGGGCTGTGATTGGTTGCTGTGGGCAGTTTACACCAGTTTGGCAGGTTTCACACTGGCAATTTTTTTGGCAAAAATGTCAAAAAAAAAGGTCATGGCTTTTTTTTTTTTTTTTTTTTTAGCACAAATGCTGTGGCCAGGTATTAACTGCGAGTCAATGGAATTTTATGAAATGCCTTGGCATTTTTTTTTCTCTCTGTGGTAATTTTTCCAAAATGCAGCACGCTGAAGGTTTGGCATGTTATACTGCATTTTATACTGTGGCATTTTTCTATAGAGTTGCTCATCTCAAAAACGACAAAGGCAAAAAAAAACCCCAAAACTCCTCAATCACACCTAAAGTCAAGTCAAAGACAACAGAAAAAAAAATGCCAAGATAATCTTTGGCAGTTTTTCTGGCCTTTTTTTTGCGAAGGCAGCCAAAACTCCACAAAAGAGCTGGGGCACTCTTACTTTTTTTTACATTTTGATAAATCTGGGCCATAGACTTTTGAGGCACATGCCTTTTCCAGGACAATGAATTGAAGTCTATCATTACATTTCTCAATGCGATAGATTCTAGTAATGAAATACACAGCTTTAGGCCACTATCACATTGCAGCCTTTTACTCAGTGTCTAGCTTATACAGTATATATGTAACCCAAAGCCAGCAGTTGATCCTAAACAGAAAAACTCATAAACTTTTCCGTGTTCTATATCCACAACAAATTTTTGCCTAAAAATGTCTTCTGGAATACTGCTGTGTGTTCGGAAAGATTGAGGTGCATGACAGCTATACAATGCATGACACACTTCAATAGTTATCCTGTAATAAATACATTATATATATATATATATATATATATATATATATATATATATATAGACAATAGATAGGAAGGCGGCACTCCAAAAATAGTGAAAAAACAGTGGTTTTATTCACCCATAATGTGCAATACAACGTTTCAGTTTCTCGATGAAACCTTTTTCAAGCAACACATACACATGTGAAGGAAGGGGCTGGTATTTAAAGTCCATAAGCTCAGCCCATAGTCAGTGACATCATAATTACATAATTATATAAACAATCCGCAAAACTATATATTACAGTGTACATAACCCCATTACAAACATAATATAGTGTGAAGTGATAGTGACTAACACTAAAAAATAACGTCCGATCCTCTAGAGATGCAGCAACGTCCATGTAATTCATAACGTATCTGGCTCATATATACAAAAGGGTTAATGGAAGGAGGTTGTCCCTCACCCGGTAACTTGAATAAACCGCTACTCCTCCACGTGTAGTTCCAGCTTGTAAACAAAAGCTCTGCTCATGCTCGGAGGGGTGCGCTCAAGGACTCGTCAGGAAGGGCGTCATAGCTCCCAATCGGCATCACAGAACCGCGCGTGCGCTTTCCAAACGGAGCGCCGTTTGGAAAGCGCACGCGCGGTTCTGTGATGCCGATTGGGAGCTATGACGCCCTTCCTGACGAGTCCTTGAGCGCACCCCTCCGAGCATGAGCAGAGCTTTTGTTTACAAGCTGGAACTACACGTGGAGGAGTAGCGGTTTATTCAAGTTACCGGGTGAGGGACAACCTCCTTTCATTAACCCTTTTGTATATATGAGCCAGATACGTTATGAATTACATGGACGTTGCTGCATCTCTAGAGGATCGGACGTTATTTTTTAGTGTTAGTCACTATCACTTCACACTATATTATGTTTGTAATGGGGTTATGTACACTGTAATATATAGTTTTGCGGATTGTTTATATAATTATGTAATTATGATGTCACTGACTATGGGCTGAGCTTATGGACTTTAAATACCAGCCCCTTCCTTCACATGTGTATGTGTTGCTTGAAAAAGGTTTCATCGAGAAACTGAAACGTTGTATTGCACATTATGGGTGAATAAAACCACTGTTTTTTCACTATTTTTGGAGTGCCGCCTTCCTATCTATTGTCTGGATTTCCAAGGAGTTTGGGTCTAACTCCTGAGGGCCGTGCACCCACCGGAGCTATCTGCCACACAGTGCCGTCTACACCTGTTCCATTTTTATATATATATATATATATATATATTTGATTTGGTAGGAAATATTAAATATATTATCTTTTACTTTTAAACAAATAACACAAATGTAAGCCCTATATAAAAAGTGGGTATGAGTTCAGACACGTGCGATTTATAATCTTCAAGTGATATACAGTAATAAATACATTGACCTAAGCTAAAAGTAGCACACTGCTGTGACTTTTTCTAACAGGCAGATGTGTCTTTCAAAGTATGTATGTGTAATCCACAGCTGCCCATGAGTGCAGTCTCCGGTGATCTATTAGTAAATTGGGATGTAGCCTTTATTCCAATAGCCTGTTAGCTCTTTCTTTTCTCTTGTTTGGAATACATTAAACCCGTACTATGTTGAAAGGAGAGAATTGCCCTATTAGAAAAAGTATAACTTCCAATTTTGTGAGGCATTACAAGACAAACCAGAGTTTTCTAGACTCAAGAGAATATAAGATGGCAGTCACACTTCAGAAAGAGACAAGCTGCTGTAGGAGACCTTTCCTTTTTAGTTTGGGGAAAAGAGAAACTTCTGATGCACTCACTGGAAAACAGACTGCATAATGGAGCAAGTCATGTGGATTGCCCAAAGCCTCAGGAGAAATAAGGGAACAATTTCTATGCTGTAGTTGATGCCTGTCTAAAATTCTACTCACAAATCCAAACAGAAACAAAGCCTCAGGAGGTCAGAACTGTTTCCTGTAGGTTTGCATAATGGGCAGCGTAAAGACAATGTCTACAATACCTGCTTCAACATGTTATATTTGCATTATGTTTATATTTGATGCATTCTGCCGACAAGTGCGGGGTAGGCCCGAGAAGCTAGCTTGTCAGCTTGATTTATGAGCACATCAAACTGTAACTTTCTATTCGCCAGTCCAAATCTCCAGTAGCAGTTCATTAATCAGGGCCCCGTGACTTTGAAATTTATGCTCAACCATTTTTGAACAATAAGCCAACTTTGCATGCTTCTTGAACTGAATCAAAAAGGAAAAAAAAAATCTGTAATTATATTTCATCTCTTTTATAGTTGGGTACTACGCCTACTCTTTTTATGCCTTCAAATGTGAACGTATACAGCAGAATAAATTAGGAAGTCATTCTCACTTTATTCTTTATATAGAAATGTATATTAGCAGTAATACTTAGCAACAATCAAGCCATCACTTTAGTAATTAGGTTTAGTTATGTATGCTGAACTCCTTGGCTCTGTTCGTACTGGCATCGTGGCTTCCCTTTATTACCATTCAGTGTATGTGATATTATTACTTTGTTGCCCTGTAGCACTTGGATGTTAGATTTAAACACTACCAAGGACAACAATTACATATAGATTGTATGTTGGATTTATGTTTGCATGTGTTTTCTCTGGATGCTTTGATTTCCTCCAACACTCTAAAAAATACTAACACATGATTTGGTTTTTACTTGCATTGTATCTATTGTTTGAGATAAGGAAACTAGATTGTGAGTAGAGACCAAGGACAATCCCTGTTGTCCAGGCTTGCAAATATGTCATCTTTCTTCCAGAAACAACACCTTACTTGTCCTCAGTCTGGGTGTGGTTTTGTAGCTCACTTCCATTGAAGTCAATAGAGCTTGATTGCAATACCACACACAACCTGGGGGCAGGGCTAGTGCTGTTTTTGCAAGAAAGTAGCCTTTTTTAAACTTGAATAACCTTTGTAACACTGTGGGATATGTTGGCATTATATAAATAATTGGAAATAAAAGAAAATGTACAAAGGGCCACCTCTTTGAGAAGACTACCCATTCATCTAGACACGTAACAGCTTTTAAATGACCACTCTCTAGAAGAACATTTTATAATGTATATTTAGGTGGTCGTCTCACAGAGATTATACTGAATTCTTTAGTCAACAATGAAGATTCTCTATTTATATTAACCTTAATTAGCTTTCTTGTGGGTTCTGATCAATCATTTTAATAGCAAGAAAAGCTTTGAAGACTGCAAAAATTACCATAAAAATACTGTATATCCAGATTGCACAAACCTCTTTTGCTTGCTTTCCTGGATGTGGTGGGGTTTGCTGTTGTTGCTGTTGCTGCTGCTGTTGCTGCTGCTGTTGCTGCTGTTGTTGTTGTTGTTGTTGTTGCTGCTGCTGCTGTTGCTGCTGCTGTTGTTGTTGCTGCTGTTGTTGTTGCTGTTGCTGCTGCTGCTGCTGCAAAAGCTGAAGATGTAACTGTTCTTGCTGTTTCTTGTAAAACTCTTGTAGTTGTTGCTGAATAAACCATTTTGACTTTAATAAATAAAGGCAAAAGTTTCATATATTACAAATTACCTACGCTTCACTACACTGGACTGTGATTCTAAGCTGTGCCTTATATTAGCTACCATACTAATCCTTTAGAACTTTCCCCACTCTTTTTACCAACGAGCAATTTAATAGAAATTATTATTCGGAATATGTGTTTTGAAACATCTAGACATGTTTGCATACAGTGTTGTCAATTATCAGGTGGCATAGAACAGAAGCTAGTAGTAGCCCAAGGCCAAAGTCAAATGACTGCTTCATTTTTTTTTTAAACTGCCTTGCAATCCAATCCCCAAAATAATAAACTGTCACAAAGTCCTTATAACCATTAACTCCTTTACATATAAGCAAAAAGGTTTGGATTTGCCTGGGATGTCACTAGAACAGCAGACACTACAATGCCTATATCAATATTGGTTATAAATTATGCTCTATTAACAATTGTACCCATTTTTGTTTGCCCGGGATGAATCTAAAACTATAGATTTATCGATTTATAGATAATAAGAAAGGAAATGCTAAAAAGGCAGACTAGATGGACCCAGTGGTCTTTTTCTGCCGACAATCTTCTATGTTTCTATGATTTCTTTTGCCTTTTAGCATTAAAAATAGTATACTCTGCAGCACTATTCTAACAGTCAAAATAAAAGAATCTTGACAGAAATCTGATTATAAGTGATGATCATTATGAAATCCATAAAAGGGTTCAATCATAGAACCCATTTTAAAATAATGGGATTCATTAGGATTCCTTTATATCTATTTTATAGTGGCTCTGTCTTGGCTTCATTATAGACTTAAAGGGAATCTGTCAGCTCCCAGGCCCTACCTAAGATGCTGACAGTGTGGGAGCTGGCAGTCCCCTAGTTAGTATGGTGCCTTTTGGTAATTTGTCCGTGCAGTGGATTATGCACAATACTACTGTAATGAAGTGTAAAAGAGGAGTTGTCTGTGTCACACTCTGGCACGTCTTGCCACTCCTTCCTCCCCCCTCTTCTTCATCAATAATCAATGCTGCCCGGCATCCTACTTGCTCAGCTGTCAGCAAGTGTCTGTGAATGCAGATCAGTCCTCTGTAGGTAGTTTATGTCTGAAAGAAACACTCAGATATAGTTGAATCTCTGAGCCCAAATGTGTTGGAGCTGTGGTCTAGGGGTAACTCACCTGTCTAGAGACCTGCCAGTAGGTCATTTTTTGGTTAAAATCCCTGTTGAAATTGAGTGGATGGCCGCCATTTAATGGCAAATAATTGCTGTTATTTTAAAACTGTTGTTTTGAAATAATGGCCGTTATTTGCCATTAAATGATGGCCATTCACTAAGTGTCAACAGTGTGTGAACATAGTCCCCTTCTGTTTTTGGTTGTAGAATACTGAGTGTGAACATAGCCTTAAAATTATACAATAATGAGAAAAATAAATAAAGACATATATTTCATTTCCATCAGGGGATTTTAACCAAAGAATGAACTGCGAGATGTTTCTAGGCAGGTGAGTAACCCCTAGACCACAGGTCCAACACATTTAGGTTCAGAGATTCAACTATACCTGGAGTGTTTCTTTTAGAAATAAACTGCCTACAGAGGACTGATCTGCAATCAGAGACACTGGCTGACAGCTGAGCGAGCAGGAGGCAGGGCAGCACTGATTATTTATGAAGAGGAGGAAGAAGGAAGAAGTGGTGAGGCATGCCAGAGAGCAGCACAAACAACTCCTCTTTGACACTTCATTACAGTAGGAGACCTGAGATTGTGCATAATCCACTGCACGGACAAATTACCAAAAGGGAACATGCTCACTTGGGGACTGTCAGCTACATTGCACATTGGGGACTGTCAGCACCTTAAATAGGGCCTGGGAGCTGACAGATTCCCTTTAAGCCATGATATTAGTGTGGACAGAGCCAGCTAGTGGCATCATGTATTTCTATATGTGCATGCTCCTCACTGGTTAAGGCTAGGTTATCATGAAATTCTTTTTTATCATGTTGAATGAAATATCCTCTTTTTAATCTTTTTTAAAATTATCTTTTTTTTTGTTTTCTTTTACTGGAAGCAACAGAAAGCTTTTTGATCACTTATTTTCTTATGTTGTGTTCATTTGTAACTTTTTAAACTTCTTAAACTTTTTTATATTTTGCCCTTGTTTTTCTGAAGTGTTAAAGATACGTACCACTTTGTGCTTGCATCAGGATCCCTGTTTAATACTTACGTGGCTCTACACTCTGTCCTAAAGCAAGTGTGGTATGGATCTGTCGTAAGCTCCATAGGTTGATTGTAAGTGTATTGCAATGCAGACTATGGAACTACCGGCAGATCCATACTAAACTCGCTTTAGGAAGTAGTGCAGAGCCGCAGGAGTTTTAAACAGGGATCTTGCCAAGTGTACAAAGTTGTAGGTAGGTTTATAAGGGTGTTATAAGTTATAAGTATATTGATGGCCTATCTACAGGATGCAGAAACCCAGCTGATCAGCACAACATCAGGGCTGAAAAAAAAAAAGTATATGGGTCCGGAAACCTCAACTCTTTACATTGTTTGCAGTGATGGTGCCAGGTTACTGCAGCGCAACTCCCACTGAGGCAGAAGCTAGTCTCATTTTATAGTATTAAAAAAATATATAATAATACTGCAACAAATATTTTTTCTGGACATAATAGAGCAGACGATTATGCTATTCTACACAAAACTTAAATAAACAGGAGATGTAAACACAAAAGGTAGTATGTACGCAACCTTAGTTGTATATGCATTGTACTATACTGGATGCCTGTCCATTGCTCGCATGCATTATTTACTGTTTGATATAAGATTAAAAAGTGTTGACAAATATGTAATACTTTATACTTTGTATGTGAGAGTACTTGCTCTACAAACTTACTATTAAAAAAAAATTAATCAACTGACTCGTGGTTCAACTTGACTGTTTACTAGATAAAAATTATTCACTTCTCCTAAAACTCAGTGCACTGCATTTTCTTTAATATAGAAAAGAGATCTATTATTTTTCCACTTAATATAAACGCTGGAAAAGTCTCTGACTACCATAGTCTTATTATGAGTAAAACAAGTGGTAACATGTTATATATGGATAAAACAACAATCTCCTGCATCTCTCTTTGACACTTCTTGTGCTTTGACAAGTCTAGAAATGTAATGTTCTGTTTCATATGACAATGTAAACAATCACCTGACAGCACATTATTTTTCTGTGTGTGATATACACTGCTATAAAAGGTGAAGACGACATAAACATGACAGAAGGCTTATGCAATCCTAACATTCAAGCACTCGGAAAAAATTAACTGTTGAAGGAAGGAAGGTAACCAACATTACCTGCTGTAACATAACGGCTTGTTGCTGCTGGAGGAGAGCTTGGAGCTGTTGCGGAGACAGAACTTGCTGCTGAAGGATCTGCTGCATTTGCTGAGGGGTGATCACCTGGGGAGTCATCATGGCCACTGAAACAGGCACCTGCCATAAAGAGAGGAAAACATCAGGGGCAGGCTCACTTTAGACTCAGTGAATGCTTGTGGCTGTATGGATTAAATTCACATTGACTCTCTGCTGTTCTGTTTCAGATCTGGCTCATGTAATGTGAAACTGAGATGTTTATGTCTGTTATAGCATCATGAAGGATGTAAAGAAGACGCCTAAACTGTATGTACTTGTTCATGCAGTTATAAGACTTGTACCATCCAGGACAAAGCAGTTTATGGATGGGATCATACAATGCGTCAGACTATCATGTACATGTTGTTTCTATATGTATATATATAATACTTGATTTCAAATTGATATTAAACATTTGCTGTCACAGAGCTCAAGTAAAATGTTTATTAAAACATGTACACTTGCTTAATAATATCATGTAGTTACTTGACTTCTGTATTGTACAGACAAGTAAGGGAATATACTGGTTGAAAAGAAAGTCTGCTTACTTAAAAAAAAAAGAAAAGAAAAACAGCACACCGACCCACAGGTTGTTAATGGTATTACACTCTGCCAGTTTTGGAGCTAAAATCCAATAACAGACACAATCTATGTACTGTATAGGATGGGGCGCAGTTCCCCCCCCCCCCCCCAAAAAAAAAAAAAAAACTTTTTGTTTTAACTTGTAATTTATTTAAAACTGTTTATGTTTTTATTCCCATTATATTTTATAATCCATGAAATATTGCAATGATTTACATTGTGGCTGTTATTTTACCTTCTGACATAGGACACTGAAACTCCATTCCATTTCTATACAGAAGGGGGGGGGGGGGGCGGTTAAGGAAGAATGTAACTTTTTAGTTTACTTTGCATGTTTCCAGCTTACACTTTTTTTCCCTATGCAGTGGCATATGATGAAATTGCACTTTTGCTATTTTTTTTTTTTAAAGGTCACAAATAATACATATGTCTAAAGGGGTACACTACACTTAGCCCTTTCTGTTTATGCAAATACAGACAAAATAAGGATCCAATGATGGCTATGGCCTCATACACACCGTCGGTGTTATAGGTCCGTGTTGGGGCTTACCTATTCTTGATGAAAGAGTCAATGGTAATGCAGATGGCTACGAATGTACATCTGTAGTGCTGTCCTTAACTGTAGGTCCGTGGCTGCACACAGATTTGCAGATGTATGAATTGGGTGCTAAGGCCCCTTTTACCAGTACCATGCCATGCCCCTTTTCTACATACAATCTTTTTGGCAGTACCATGCCATGCCCCTTTTCCACATACAATCTTTTTACACCAGAAGGCTATGTTGCACAATGTCTGTTTTGCGGTTATTTTTTTGGGCGGCTGTCAATTTGACGGCAATAAACAGCCATTCAAAAGGATGGCCACAAAACAACAGTGTGTGAACATAGCTGAAAACTGGCATGCAGGCCTCAGTAAAAAAAAAAAAAATCTAAACTTTGTTAATTTGTGTTAATATGTGTTACTATAAAATATTATAGTTAGATTAATATTACAGTATATATAAAATAGCTGAACATAGAAAGTTCTGGAATTTATAAATGGCAGTAAAATATATACTTAAAGGGGTAATCTTCAGGAGGCTGGCCAGACCACTTCAGCCCTCCCTCATGCCGAACCCCTGTGCAGCGTCATCAGCTGCTCAGCCGCGATTGGCTGATCATAACTATGTTCAGCCAATTGCAGCTGAGCAGCTGATGACGCGCCAGAGGGGGGGGCGGCATGGAAAAGGGCTGGAGCGGTCCAGTTGGCCTCCTGAAAACAATGTCATTGTCCCAAGATGGCGGCTAGGGGTTGACGATAATGCGGTGAGTATAATGCACCACATTTCCGGGGATGGAGGGAACACGGGGAAGGGGGCCATTCACTTAAATATCACACATTACAATGTTGTATAACTTTGTAATGTGTGTTATTTAGTGAATAAATGTCAAGCACAATTCCCCTTTATAACGCATAATGGCATATCAGTGGGGGATAGGGAAAAATTAATGTTTAATTTAAACAGAAAATGCTGTATGCATATATTTTCTCATTATTTATTTTAATTGATTCTTACAATTAGTACAATTAAACAAGACATCAAAGTATAGAGAAAAGACACCAATAGTCTAATATATATATATATATATATATATATATATATATATATATATATATATACAGTGTGTATTTTACTTTTGTTAACTGTTATATAAGAAAGTGCCTTAGTTTTATGGCACAGAATAATTAGTCAAATGTCAAGCCCGTTGAGCATGCATGACAAGAACTTTGGATATTTTTGAAGAACACACTAGGTCATGCTGTATTTATATCCTAAAGATAATTATGGCTACTGTATATGTTTTGAATATTTAAAAACATGTCCATGATCTTTTTAGGGTGCGTTTACACATGCCGATTTGCAGCGGATTCCACACTAAGGGGTTTTGCAGGGAAATCTGTTGAGATACTTGCTACTATTACACTCAGCCAATGACAGAGATGTCCCACCTCAGCCACAAATTTAAAAAAATATATGTTTAGCATAAACCTTCATTTAAGCAATAGGTCATTTGCTGATGACCCATACCAGTTTAAATAAATGTACATCAGGTACATTCGCTTTAAGTATTGCCCATGTATAGAACGGCGCCAGTGCAGGGAAGCTGGTGCCGTGGTCCTTTTTATGAACCAAGGCCCGTTTCCCGTGTTCTATTCACGAGCCAGGGGTTAAGCACTGAAGATAGGAGCTGGCCCGCCTCCAGTGGGGAGAAACCCCTGCCCCTCTATGACGCCACTCCATTAAAATCAATGGAGCCGCGTCATAGAGATGCGAGGGACTGCGGCTACAGCTTCCCCACACCGGTGCCATTCTATACTGTATATAGGCAATACTTAAAGTGGATGTACATGATGGTACATTCGCTTTAAAGTAGTTTTACCCCTAATCTGAATAATTAAATTAAATTAACCTTATTGGTTTTATTTTGAAAACATTTTTTAACTGTTTAAACATATTTGCCCATATACTCTGCCAATACAAACCTTATATGTCTTTACAATTAGAGGCCATATTAATGCAAACATACATGTATTAATAATGAAATAAAAAGCAAACATGGAAAGATGGGAAGAAAGTACAACAATCTAATCTTAGCAGCATTTACACTATTGGCTGCTAGAGTAGTATTGTTCCACTTTCAGTCCTGCAAACACAGTGTAATATAATGAACATAACTACAATTAACTAGTAACTACACCTTACTTCTTTATATGCATGCATCAAGTTATGCAACCTAGTTCTAGACAAAGACATTTTAACTTCAGATGCCACACCCCTGGATAATCATTATGTCAGCATTTACAGAATTCATTGAAAAGCTGGTTAACAGATGATTGCTGATTTCTGGAAAATGAGGCAGTAATAAAACTTACAATTAGTTGCCTAGCGATGGTTGTGTGCTATAATGCTGAAAAGGAAGCTTCTGTTTACACCACTGTTTGTTCATATCCCACTCAGCAGCGAGCTGGACAAATCTGTTCCAGTTATTTATTAGATGCAATGCTGCCTTGCTCACATGACAAGTAAAGACACCAGCAGGATTGTTTGGATGCATTTGGTTTGACCTATACTAATTACTGGTAAAGGGGTTGTCTGGGCATTTACTAAGTTCACAAAACATCAGGAAAATCTATTAAATAAAAATGTAACCATAACTCACCAGC